>NC_022009.1:92379926-92400515 GCF_000317375.1 Microtus ochrogaster | reverse complement strand
CTCCCTCTCTCTCTCTCTCTCCTCCTCTCTCTCTCCCCACTCTCTCTCCAGGTTTGCGTTTGGGGGTATATAGACACACATGCAAATTTGCACATATGCATATTAAGGCCAGATATGAATGATGGGTGTCCCTCTCAATCACCTTCTACATCATTTTTGAAACAGTGTTTCCCACTGCACTTGGAGCTCACTGATTCTTTGTCCAAACATAGATACCAAGGAAATAATTCTTTTCCATTATTTATTGGTTCCCTAGCTCCTGGTTCACATTCTAGCTTTATGACCATAACCATAATCATTTTTCTTCCTGGGGGTTCCCTGGGCTTATGCGCTGCACCATACTGTAAGAGGTTTCTATCAGGTCCTTAACTTCAATGGTCCAAAGACAACAGCCTCAGAATGAGTCACCAGCACTGCAGGCTTCAGTTCACTGTCACACTCCATCGGACTGGATGTTTATCTTTCCCACAGCTGGGAAGGATGCTGCTTAGCTGAGCTCATATATATCAAAATACGGTGCAAATCCTTCCCCTTCAGTATCAGGACACCTTCTGCCCACTGTCTTTTTTATCTGTTCCCATGCTCCTGTGCACGAGAAATCTATCTCAAAGCTTTCCCACAGTCTAGGCTATATACACATACCTCTGGAGTACCCATACACACAAGGACTCCAGAAATTGAAGATACAACACACACACACACACACACACACACACACTATGCCTTCTAAGGACACAACTATTACGATTCTCCAAAAATCATTTTTTTATTCCCATACAACTTCTTTTATTGATATCTGCTGGGATTCCTCTGCTTGTCAACGAATTTAAGTTTTAAAATGAAAACTAAAAGCTGAGGTGCAGCTCATGAGGAGATCAGCATCAGGAGCAGAACCATTCTGTGCAATCAAGAAAAAAAAAGTCTTGAACGCCTGGGGAAGGGCAGTCTTTGTTGTGTCCAGATGGAATTCTTCCTGTCTCTATGTTTGGAGGGTGATGCCAGTGTCCAGAGAGACAGAGGCCCAGCTAGTTTTCCCAGAAGGAGACGTTACCAGGGCAAGCCAATCTGGTGGGGGAGAAGAAAAGCCAAGCCAGGGATGTTCCTGAATGCCCATGGGGCATAACGTTCTGAACATACCAAAGTAAGCAGAGCAGAAGGGAGGAGGCAGGTGAGCCATGCTCAAGCTGGTGGTGTGTTATATTTACTTCAGTTTAGGCATGTCGAAAAGGCAAATGGACTACTTCCTCCCGAAATAGGTGCAGATTTTAGTGACTGGCAAATGAACCTTTCTAGAAACAAAGTATCTCCTATGAGAGATGTTTATAGTGTAGAGATAACAGAAAATGTCTCTGAGATGCTGAGATCCTGACTTTGCAGACAGTGATGAAGACAGCCATGCTGATGTAACTTAGAGATGGTTACGAATTGCTAAGTCCCTGAACACCTGAGCATCAAGTCGAGGAAGAGACTGAAGCCAATGGCTGGAAGTTTGCCTGCTGGAACTAATGAAGGTCTGATGTTGATGACTGCTATAAGGAGTACGAGAAGATGAACAGAGGCAGATCCTGAGAGAAGGGCGCAAACTCTACGTGGTAACTGTGGCTTTTATCTTCTCTTCTCAATCCTCTATGAAAGCTAAGTCTAAAAGTCTGAGCCTATGCGTCTCACTTACACAGGCTTTAGTACCTTAAACCTAATGACTGCCATTCCTCTCTGATTCTCCAGGGAGTTCCACTTCTCTCACTGTGCACTACCCACTTAGTGTGTCATTCTTCAGATCTGAACTTACCCTGGGCCATGACCAATAAAAATACCCGCCTAAGAGCTTGCCTGGCCTATATGAAACTAACCAAGTTGCTATTGGTTTTCCTACAGAGTTTTGTTGTATGAACTGCATTCCACACTTAGCAAGGCCTGAGCTAACCGTCTTGCTGCACTTCCTCATTCTAATAATTCAGGGTTTCCGGGGAACTGAGTTAATGGTGCCCAGCCCTTCGCTGTCACTCCCTCTGAGTCTCATTTTTCCCCTTGATTATTGCCTGTCTTTGCAGCAGTGGGAACCTAAGTCCCTATGCCTTCTTAGAGGCTTCCATTTCTCAAGTGCTGCTTTCCCCATCCAAGCCTTCTTCCCTCGATGTTCTGAGCCATGGCTCCGACTTAGAGTCTCTGCGATTTTCCTTCTCTCCTTTTCTGCCAGTTTTCGACTGGCATGGTTAAAATGCTCTTACAGGGCAACTGGAATGGGATGGCTTGTGACAGAGCTAGATGGGGAAATCTTACTTTTCTGCACTGCTAACATTATTAAAAAAAAAAGGAGGGGGGTTGAAGGTCAAATTTGGGAGAACAGGAAATCAAAGAAAGCCTTGCTACTTTTGAAGTAAAAATGGCGAAAGTGTAGAAACCAAGATGTCCATAGTAATAAAAATAGCAACAGCAACAATGGCTTTGTACATACTGCAACTGGCAGGACTAACAGGAACTGCGTTGGTCAGCTGACTCACTATAAGCTACCCCTGCTTTATTTGAAGTATCTTATTTGGAGAAATACTTACCTATCATTGGTAGACCTCTGTAAAACAGTAAATAATGTTTATCTTCATTTTTCAACCTTCAAATGAAAAGACTCAAATTACCATGCAGATATAACAAAACGCACCGAGTAGTGCCAAGTTTGAGGACTGCCAATGTGCTCTTCAATCTGGATTTGTTCAAGTCCAAGGCTGTGGTCTCTGATAGCAGAAAACAGTTCCACTAGTTTGGCCCGGAATGAGTGACTTCATTTATCCTTACTCGTTCACTGGCGGGCAACTCATGTACCTGCTGAGAGGGCTTGATTTGCTGTGGGCCTTGTCCCAATGCCTGTAGTTCCTGGCGATCTTTCCTGTTGTTATACCTCTGAACTTTACACCCCATGTTGAGCTTTCTCTCTCTTGGTTCTCCAGGGGCAGGGCGGTCTTTTAAAAGAGGTTTACAATATGACTACTCTTTTGTTGATATCCTGAGTAATGTTCGTTCTCTGCTTTAGTCATTGAAAAGCTTGGTTGTCATGGTATTGAGGTCTCCTAGCTCTTTATGAATGGTTCCATCTCTGATTGACCTTCAAGACTGAACTTATGCTGGCACGTTAAGAATTGATCTGTTAACAATTACTCTGTCTCAAGAGATCGAACGCTGGGATTATGATGTAGCTCAGTTAGTAGAGCAAATTCCTAGTATGTACTGAGCCTGGGTTCCATCCCCACCACCATATAAAACTGGACATAATGATGCATGCCTTCAGGCCTAGCACTAGAGAGATAGAAGCAGGAGAATGAGAAGTTCAGGGTCATCCTAAGTTACATATGGAGTTCAAGACCAGCTTGGGATAAAGAAGATTTTCTCTCAAAACAGCAAAATGAAGACAACAAAACAAGCATTATTCTCTAGGAAAGAGGCAGAAAGTTAATTAAGAACAAAAATGAAGTAATCATCCAATATTTTGATCATTATAAACTCTTATCTAAATATTTAGGTTTTATATAAAGTGTAGAGCTCCGCATCTGTTATTTAATAAAACAACATTTTAAGGTTCAGTGAGGACCACGTTTTCATTGTCTAATAAGACCGGAAACATAATAATGTGTGGCTCACACAACAGAGCTTGTTCTGAAAGGGTAATCTAGCAAGAATGGGGGAGAAATGTGAGTTCCAATGTACTTCAAACTGGAAATAATTCATACTGCCAGGACGTCAAACTCTATTTTACTCCAGCAAGACAGATTTTCCAATCAGACTTGGGCTTTGTATTCAATTTAAAAAAAAATCAATAAACAAATGTTATCCCCTTTCAGAGTCCTTTTTCCCCAGATGAACAGCCATATTTTAAATAGCAGAAAATATATTTCAGAATGTAAAGATGGTGCAAAAAAAAGACAACCCAATAGTCACATGAGAGATACCAATGTACATAGAATTAAATCTGTCTATCCTGTACTTTTATATATGGATTTTAATTAAATTGCTAGCTCCAGTAATTGATGTTCATTTCCCACAGTTCAGCTTTTCTGAGGACTAAAAGCTATGTTCACTTTTTAAAAAAAATCATTATTTAGTATCGAAGACAAATATTAATTTCATTGTCAATAATTGTTAGGTTGATACCAAGTGTGTTTCTCTCTTTCTCTCTTTCTCTTCTCTCTCTCTCTCTCTCTCTCTCTCTCTCTCTCTCTCTCTCTCTCTCTCTGTGTGTGTGTGTGTGTGTATGAGTGAGTGTGTTTCAGATATTGAGATTTTTAAATATAATGTAATAAGATTTCTCAAATATTCATCAAATTTAAACTATATTTTTGTTTTTAATTTTGCTCATGTATTATCCATGTTCATTAAGTCTAAAAGAAAAATTGATACCATATTATGAGAGCATCTTGTTTACTTGATACCAACACTGCCTATCCTTGAATACGTCAATGTTTCTTTCCTATAAACAGGGGTATCATGTTATGTTGCTACAGAATGTCACCCGTACCACAAGCTTTACACTTAAACAATTTGCCATCGAAGGCCCAAATCTCACCTGAATCTCATCAAGGAGAGAGACCAATAATGAGCAATGATCCCCAGGGCCCAATCCCATTTGGCATTTAGCTTCCATGGAATTTTGTGACTCTCTATTTCCTTACTCTTTCTTTTACTTGGATAATTCTGATGCTTTCAGATAATAAACTGTTTTGTAGAATGATTCTAGTCTGGATCTGATTAGACTGGGCTGTGGCTGCTGGGCAGTCCTAACACAGAAATAATGAAGGATGTGTGTGCTTAGTGCATCCTGTCAACGCCACCCAGGCACAGTCGGTTCCACTACCCATATTTATGTCATTGTTAAGAGAACCGCAGCTTACAGCTGGAGGAATGGCTCATCTGTAATATGAATGGGGGCCTGCTTGTTGTTGTTTTTGTCCTGCCCAGTTCCCACAACTGTTTGGCCCCAAAGAAAATCACACAGAGGTCTCCATAAATTATAAGCTGATTGGCCCATTAGCTCTAGCCTCCCACTGGCTAACTCTCACATCTTGATTAACTCATTTTTCTGATCTATGTTAGCCATGTGGCTCAGTACCTTCTTTCAGGGGGCAGATCACAGCCTGCTGCTTCGGTGGTCTGGACAGGAGTGGGAATAATCAACTTCCTCCTTCCCAGAATTCTCCTGTTCTCATTACATCATTTCTACTTCCTGTCTGGTTTTCCCACCTATACTTCCTGCCTGGCCAATCAGTGTTTATTTATAACATGATTGGCAGATTACAGACAATTCTCTCGCACCACTCATCTCTTAAGAATGCTTGCTGTTCTTGCAGAAGACCTGGGTTCAGCTCATAGTGAACACATGGCTGCTCACAGCTGTCTGTAACTCCAGTTCTAGAGGCTAAGAACCCTCTTCTGGCCTCCATGGGCACTGCTATACATATGTGCATATCAGCAAATCTTTATACACATAAAATTATAAATTTAAAATATTAATGGCAGAATTTTCCACTGCTGAGTTATTTGCTGCCCCTTGGAGGTTGATACTTCCTAGGGAAGTAAGTTTCAACAGCCCTTTAAATCTTCAATTAACTCATAACTTGTTATTCTATAAGGTAAACGGAATCTATTATTATTTTACCTATTTTAATACTGAAATTATTTTCTTCTTGATAAATTCTACTTTATTCTGAAGAATTCCTAATTATTCTTCAGTTCTTTGCCACATAACGAGTAATACAGATCCTTTTTTCATGTTTTCAGATGAAATCTGACTTGAAATATTGACTACTCACTATTACTTGGTGGCTTTGAGACAAAGCATCTTGGATCCATAATCTAGAGTAGATGAATTTGCCTGAGGCATCAAATCTGTCTTTTCATAATACATGGAGGGGGGGGGGGGAACTAAACACAAAAACCCAAGACAAATAACTAGTTTTCTAGGTCAGTTCTAAGTACCAAAAGACATAGAAAACCTCTGTTTCTGGACAATAAAGAAAAGATTAAAGGTAGAGATGCATTTTAACTCATCTTTGATTAATGCCAGCACATGAACATCAGCCAATACATCAAATATTTTCCTACTACAAAGAACGGATCCCTCTTGATAACCTGCCCCAATACCACACAAGGAGATATAATGAAGGCACAGAATTTTTCTTGTCTCTTAGTGAAATTTTTAGGCCTAACTGCAGTTAAACTATTTAGTTTACACTTGGTTTGTCTGAGAATGCTCCATCATGATTTGCAAGGCCATCCTGAGACATTTCCAGCACCTCTGTGAGGGGCACGGTTACCGAGTGTGAAGTGAGCCCACCTCTGCGGAGCCTCTGGAAGTGAGATCGCACCCACTGCGACTCAGGATAGGCGGCCAGGACAGCCCTGAGACGCAGTAGCCGCCTTGTAAACTTGTCAGATTTATGAGACACTGCAGATATAAACAGGATGAGCAGCGGCCAAATGTGGACCCTCCGTCTTCCCCTCTCTCTGGAAAGGTGGCTAAAACCTGTGCCAGTGACCAGGGGGGTATTTAATACCCTGTGCCAGCAGTAAGGGCCAGATAATCATTAAAGCGACTATAAACAAGACAGGATTAGGTCTGGGAAAGGCTGTGGGGCCTTCCTAGTCAACTGTTTGGACAGAAGCCAGAATCCCAACATGTGAGCTTGCTCTGGAGTTCACCTCAGCAACTGTGCCTGGCAATGAAGGGCCCTTGGCCTGTGTGAGCGGGAGGTGTGGTGGAGAAGGCACAAAAGACCAGTCCCACCACTAATTAAAGAGGATGCATGCACGCAAGTACCTACATCCCTTCCAGGCTCTTTCTACGGCTGCGCATCTCTGCACCTAACCACAACACCGACTCTTGGTTACTTTTAGTACGTACTTATGCTTACTAAAGAAATCATACATTATGATTTTGTTCAGGTAAGGTCAAGGGCTTGACTTAGAATCATAAACGTCGCATACAGCTACGACAACTCTTAGGCCTTGTTCTCTTGAGTATAACGGGGCAGAGCACTTCACTGAATCCTGGGATTTATTTCGCAGGAGTCAGTCCGTCTAGCATGCGGGAGTGGCTTAAGATAACTGGGACCGAAAATCTATTTCAAGCCCAAGTCCAGAGCTGCACGAGTCTCCTGTTATCTCAAGCCTAAGGCCTCTGGCAGATGAGGAAGTGATGACGTCGAGACTCAAGAGCGGGCGCTGCAGCGGGTTCCTTCCGCAAGAAAACTCGGCAGTTCACTGTCAGTTTCTATGTGCCGTAGATCTGAAACAATGGCCCCAAACTGGATATGTGCCAAGCTCCAAAAATAATGCAAGAAGTTTAAAAAAGAGTGGCAGGGCAGGCGGGTAAGCCCAGCTAGCCAGGAGTTTGGGACACAAACTTCTATAGCCCCTGGCCTGCCTGGCTGCAGCATCAGATCAAAGGTGGCCTTTGTCTCAGAGTTTAAAAATGAGAAAAAGATAGTGATGTAATTTAGGGGTACTTAGCTAGCATGCCAACAGCCCTGGGCTCCATCCCAGTCTCTGATTTTCTCCCAACTTGAATTGCTAAATCAATCATTTACTCATTCATTTGTTCACTCTAAAGATGTCTTTAGTGACCACTCTGTTTGCATGAGATGATGTTCTAGAATTCCCAGGGTCAGATACACAGAAGGCGTTTATATGCTGGTAGGAAAGGGAGGCAGAAATATGCAAATATAAAGATGATGAAGCTAAGTTCCTCGTGTATGATGCTCTCTGACCCAATGCACAGGAACTGGTTAGCAGGCACAACAAGCTTTCAATCTGCAGATGGTGCTGACGGCACTGGAAACCCCACTGAACTTGGAGTTGCTTCTCTTCTTTGGAGAAAACAATCGAAATGGACTAGGCTTCTTTGGAGATGGGACATCATGGGCATAAAGACAGGAAACATTTGGAAGACTAGCTTCATTTAAACTGACAGGAAACATTGGTTGTCATCTTTCAACGTCATGTTGTGTTTGGGGAGCCTAAGGACCTTTAAGGACCTTTCTTCATCAATTGTGGGAAGTCATAAAATGCTCCCCAGATTTAGGTGAGGAGGGTGGTGTTTGTCTTCATTAGGTTCTTCCCTGTCACTGTGGCTGCAGAGAATCTTTTGCTACGGCCCCAACAGCTTTGGTCTACCGAGATCTTAAATTGAACTTGAAGTCAGAGCAATCCAGCACCCAGCTTTAAACAGTCCCATGCAGCTGGAGTTTGCTAATTTTTGATTAACAAAGATATCAACATGATTTCCTTCAGATGGCAAGTAAAATTTGACTGTCTTTGAAATAAGTTACGTGTGGTATAAAGACAGCGGGTCCTGTTCTGACAAATTGGTGAGTTTAGATTCAAAGCAAATCCATGAGTATAAGTCTTCAAAGGACAGAATTAAATAAGTTCTTCCAACTACTTAACACTAGCTCAGTTTTCCACAGAATACACCACATTCTCTGTGAATGTCAGGTACATGGAGCATATGTGTATCTCACTAGAGCCGGAAGTGCCTGTGCAAAATTGAGCACAGCTATTTGTTTTTCCGGGAATTCTAAAACCAGGGGCTGACATGTGTCAGGCAGGAAACAGGCTGAGCCAGAAGTCACAGTAAAGATGAGGGCCTTGGAGGCAGATTGGAATGCCAGGAAGCAAGTGCCATCTTGTAAATAAAGAATATAATCCCAGGCCATGAAGACAGAGCCCTGCGTTCTGCCAAGAGAAGGAGAGGTGAGTTCCCTGAAGGGAAGCAGTGAGGCTTGCCTTTTAGTAACAGATGTGTTAGGTAATGGATGAGGTACATTTTTATACAGAGAAATGATATAAAGTTCTGTGAAGCCCAGCATGGCCCAGGATGTGGGTGACCCTGATCCTGATTTGGGACTTAGCCAAGTCAGGTACCAACAAGGCTGGGAGGGTTCACCCTCAGTCAGTGATGTCACAATCAAATCCTGGTGACAACAGAGGAAGTGGAAATCGGAAAACTAGAACCATTGGACAATCTGCCCTTTCCGTTAGGAGAAGATGGGTCAGATGGTGAGGTGTGGAGAAAGGACTGAACGTGTGTAAGAAATGCCATGTAAGCCTTCCAGAGGACAGTGACAGTCTGAAGTACAATCATTGCAAGCAAGACCAGTTGGGGAGCGGAGCTAGAAGAACCAAAGAGCCAGGCGAAGCATTCTCACCTAAGGGCAACTGTGAGACCCTGGAAGGAGTCACAGGCACCATCCGCTGATGAAGACTGGGCAGGGGCGGGAGGGACTCTCTTTACTCCACATAGGATTCCATAAGAACCCTAGTTAGAGAAGCTCACTTTTGAAAATACGAAGTCTGATTTTCCTTGAAGCATGCCAGATAAAATAAAAAAAATAAAATGTGTACCCAAAGACATAAGTTGATTACTTTGTCTTCATCCTTCTGGTTCACATCCGTCCCGTGCTGACTCAGCATGGAACGGGAAGTGAAGAAATGGAAGGGAAAAGAAATACCTATCTCAGCAGATTAGCGGCAAGGGGAGATGTTAACAGCTGCTAAGCCCTGGAAACACATTCTACTTGTTCCAGTTTACCACAAAGATTTCTCTTTTTTGCTTGTTTGTTTGCTTGTTCTAGACACGTATTTTCTATTACGTTTTTTTTATTATTTTTATTGAACTATATCTTTTCTCTGCTTCCCTCCCTTCTTCTCCCACCCCTTCTACCCTTTCTTCTGGTCCATACACTCCCAATTTACTCAGGAGATCTTGTCTTTTTCTATTTCCCATGTAGATTTGCATAGACATAAGCACATGCAGAATGAGAAGAACAGTTGATCCTTCAAAGTCAAAGCTCAGTTCATGTGGCATTTTATGGCTTCCCAGAGGTTCATTCCGAATGGTCGTCCACTTTCAGAACAATATTGAAATTACTAAGAACCTACTTGAACACCTACTCATAAAAGATCACTGAGATATGTTACAGTATTACTACATACCAAAAGGAGAAAGGTAGAAATAAAGAGTGGAAATCTGGAAGTAGCCTCTCCTTTTCCACAGAATGGTGGAATGTCGGAGTGCTGGCTTCGTCAGGACAAGTTTTACCACCACAAGATCTGACAGAAATCTAACAAAGTGCTTCAGGCCGTATGCCACATTCTCAGTCACAGAAGCAGTAAAGGTATGCTTCCTGCAAGGGGTCTTCCATCTTCTTCAGATCTCCCGTGTTCCCTGCATCTCTGTGTCTTACGAAGACATGGGTACTGGGTTTGTAAGCAGGCAGACCATAAATGAGAGGAGATAACTGGACCCTCCCCTGGTTTCTGTCTTTGCTTTACAGGGCTAAGGAAACCAGTGGTTCTTCAGTTCAACATGATGGCAACCTCATCGCAAGAGGAGCAACCATTTAGTTTGAGAAGGTAAAACTGGAGCTTGTCTGGAGAGAATTGCTGAGGGTTCATGTCGGAAGCTTCCTAAAGCTGGGATTGTCTGCCTGACGGCCTGGCTGGAGGTCACACAGGGAGAGGGAAAGCAGCTGTGCACATCTGGGATGGGCCTTCCCTCTTCAGTGGTTTTGAGGCGTGCCAATCATCTCTGGAAGCGCTCTCCACAGTCATAGACATGTGCTTTACTAACTTCCTAAGTGTCTCAATCCACAATCGGGTTAACTTCATGGCCAAAAATTACAGAAGTTTTTGTGAGGGTAATGTTTCTTGAATTTTTTTTTCAATATGGCTACTATTTGAAAAAGCTCTTTTTCTTCCACAGGAAATAAATGTGTGCATTATTTGAATAGGAAAGAAAATGATTTTATATGTTCAATTATATTTTGAATTTTCTTATTTACCATGTCAGTATTCTACATTTTCCATTAAGTAAAACTTAATCTAAAACACAGAAGACTGAAAATTCATTTGAGTTGAAATTATGTCCTTAGAATAACTTGAAGATTTGCTTTTGAAAGCCATTGTGCGTACAAATCACTTGAAGTAGAGAAAGTGGCAAGGGCTTCAAAACGCTAGCCTCTCAGAGTAAGAATAAGCTAGGCTCCTTCAGCTTCATTCAATGGCTACATCTTTATTGTTGGAAAATACAAGAAAAAATAATTTTAGATATTCACAATGCGCAAATCTTTCTCCATTTTAGACCCTTGGATGTAGTTAGCTCGTGGGTGACCTATCAAAAGCATCAATCCTTGCATTACAGGGAAGCAGCAGCCCTCCCTCTCCAGCACATGATTCTGGTGATCCAGGTTCTGTCATCTGGGAGGTCTAAACAACTCCACAGGGAAGTGGTGCTCATTGCAGAAAGCTGGGAGGTTCTGCTGACCCACAGAAACCGCTCCTAGTGTGGTCTCAAGTGACAGCAGCAACTTGCAGAATGGCTTTAATTTGTAGAAATGACTACCTCTTTAACTTGTGTGACATTCGGGAACTCCCAGGGATAATCTGTGGGGTTTTGTCAAGAAAAAACTTTTTTATGATTAATGAAATAGCACGTTTCCACAACTACTACAATATATGACTGCATTCTCAGAAAACAAGTTTTAAGGTATTTTTATTTGTTTGTTTATTGGTTTTTTGACACAAGGTTTCTCCATGTAGCTTTGGACCCTGTCCTGGAACTTGCTCTGTAGACCAGGCTAGCCTCGAACTCACAGAGATACAACTGCCTCTGCCTTCTGA
Source organism: Microtus ochrogaster (assembly GCF_000317375.1). Taxonomy (NCBI): domain Eukaryota; kingdom Metazoa; phylum Chordata; class Mammalia; order Rodentia; family Cricetidae; genus Microtus; species Microtus ochrogaster. The sequence continues at coordinate 92,388,851 of NC_022009.1, read as the reverse complement.
GTACTGGGATTAAAGGCATGCACCTCTTGGCTGCCTTAAAATAATGCATGTCTAACATATTCCTGTACTCTCTCTGTGTATAGTTAGCCAAATAAATTCCTAGCCTTAGTACTTAGAAGAGTGGTGGATTCTCCATAGTCCACAGGTTCTTCCTACTGGATTAAGTAGTGACTAGCGTCCAGACTCTAGTCCTAGCTCATTTGCATCCATGGTGCTAATTGGCCAGGCCTGGGTATACCATTATTACTGGAGAACCAGGAAAGACATCATCCTGGCCATCTCAAGTTCAGTAGACAGAAAATATTGTAGCCTCAGGGAAACTGGGGCGTAAGAAACAGCAAGCCCATGAGATACGGAAGACAAAAGTGTCTCAACAGACTAAGCTGGAAACTGATGTCACTGTGGTTGTACTAAATAAAGTCACCGAGGTTCCTTACCAAAGTCAGAATTAAACCATTCCTTTGCTGAAGAAGTTAAGAGCAATTTTCATTTGACAATAACAAATCTCCTAATGGAATAAATTGTGAGATATAAAAATAAGTTTAAAAACAAGAAATGCTGAGATACAGCAAGAATCTGGGTTATATTACACTCAGGGAACTTAAATTAGCAGCTTGGGGTTTCAGAGGTAACTGCTTCATTTTCCCCAGTCCTAAGGGCACGAAAGAATAGAGATGGAATACTGTTAATGCCAAATCAACTGAGCATGCGCCCATCCCAGAGCTCTTCCTGCAAGCGCACTCCCCATGCACTGGCTGGCTTCGCTTAGCAGCCTGCCACCCTTCCTTCCGTGTTATCAGAGGAGCTGATGTCTTCATTGTGTCTGAGCCAGCTGCTCTTGCCTATGGAGGCTCTTCATTTCCTATCTTGGAGGTAAGACTTAATCATTCAGGCTCCAGAAGCACACATATCGCTGCAAGTGGCTTTTCCCTTTCCAAGAGGCATCCCCTGGGGCAGTCTGGCTCCAGCCTCCAAGGGAGTGAGATCAGCCTTGTGTTTGTTGGTGCGGGAGATCTCTCGGCAACAAAGAAGATTTTGGATCTGGTTTCCCCTTCCTGCCTCTCCTCTGCCCTTGATCCATCATCAATCTCCTTTCTTTCCGCTTTAGCTGAAGTTCACAGCAGTAACATACTGTGTGTGCCCCCAAATCAGCTCCTAATGACACCTATTTTTTAATCCGACGCGATGATAAAAGTTGGTTCCTTGATACCAAAGACACCTTTGCGGGCAGTGGCAGTTTCTCACCAGGCCAAAGCTTGATTTTAAGGATTGCGTGTTGGTGTTACATCCAAATATTGGCTGAGATTTTGGAATGCTGAAGTGTGTTTGCAAATCCTAATATTTTTCACTCCGACAGGAGCACTCCTGATTGTCTTAAGAGGCTCCAGACAGACAAATGTGGACCGAACTGAGGGACTAAGTAAGGGCCATACAAATGCGGTTGTTTTTTCCTGTGAGCAAACAACTAAGTTCAAGGAAGATTTTTGTTCTGTTTTGATTTTTTAATTGATTTTTATTGAGCTCTACATTTTTCTCTGCTACCCTTCCTGCCTCTCCCCTCCCTCTTTCAACCCTCTTCCAAGGTCTCTATGCTCGCAATTTACTCAGGAGATCTTGTCTTTTTCTATCAAGGAAGTTTTTTAAAATGTATAAGTTGTAGGAACTGTGGAGAGATGCTGGTGGATAAGTTTCCCTGGTCCTTTACACACGTGGCGTTCTTCTTGTCCTGAGGATCCTGGTGTGTGCTGCCTGCACATCTTACAGCTGCCTGTCATTCTCTGAAATCTTTACTGTGTAAGGGAGCTTTTCCACAGCTGTCGGATAAAATTATGGATGTCTTGGTCTCGGTAGAAAGGAAGCTGAGATGACTGCCCTTCAGAAGAGTTCCATTAGGGGAAGTTAAAGCACAATTACCACAGAGAGGCACAGTGGGGCCCTCAAGGTGCAGCAAGCCTTCAGGCCCCAAGCACAGAGGTCTTCTCTGGCCCTTTAAGAAACGTCCTGTCTGGACAGCTCTGTGCAAAAGTTCCAGCCATGATCCGGTCAGTGTAATATGATTCATGGAGAAAGGAAGACACTGGATGAGACTGGTCATTTGTAACAAGCAGGGGAAGGAAGGCAGGCCCTAGCTAAGGCTCTGTGGGTGGCTACAGGTCAGACCCTGCACTCTCTGCAGCTGTGCCTAGAGAGGCTGCAGGGTGTGGCATGAGCCAGACAGAGAAATCATTCATCCCTAACACAAAAGTAAACATAACATTGGTGGAAGAAATGGCAGGTAGAAGAGGAAGGAGGGCTTTCTTCCTGTCAGGAGGATGCATCAAAAGCCAAGCGGAAAATGGAGCTCAGATCCACCTGTTCGTGTTGGCTTTCGCTCACAAGACCACGGCTCACTCAACAAGGCCGTGGTGGGAAAAAGCTTGAAAACCACCAATTTAATCCGACAGGATGGGTAAAGAGGTTTCGCAACAATGACAAGTGAATGTCATTTCAATTTAGCTCAGGTATTTCCATTGTCATAACACAGAGCTTCACAAGGGCATCCAAGTAAGTATGTAATTTTCTGGACTTCAATCTCCCACATAGCCCTCATGTCCCTTCTCACTTCCCATAGTTCAGTCTTTATTCAATTCTCCACTCATTTAAAGTCATTATTACAAACATCCCCCACATATCTAAGACTGACTTGTCTTTGCCAGCACAATCAACATTTTGAACTATCTTCTCTCTAGCATAGCATATACTCTACTTTCATGAGAGAATCATTTTGCCTCTTTAAACCTGCTCTGGACCATGGGCTGTCGATTTCAGGAGTCTGCAAATGAAGTGCGCAGTTTAGTTATGTCCTCAGCACAAATGCTGGGGGTCATTTTCAGGTAAAAGATATTTATTAGGGCAAAAGGGAAATGCTGGTGATTCATTTTGAACTTTATTCATTTCAAAAGGTAATAATTAGATTATAAAATAATTCTGCTAATATTCCCTTGCGAGATAGACAAGTTACTCACATTCTACTGTTTTAAAACCAGGAGTAAGTATAAGATAAGATCCAAAAATTTTATAAAGCTGATAAGCAATAAAAATACAAATAAACGATCTCTAAAAACAGTATCAAGCCAATAATCTGACATGATCAAAAATCGGTTCCATAGAGTTACCTATTATGGGTTTGCAAAATCCACATTATTTTCCTCAAATCTAAGCTGTTAGTATTTGAAATGTAAATGCTAACTAATCTGCATATCTGGTAGAGCTGGGCAGTCAGTATCACAATAGTGAAAGGTCACTGCTTCCTTTACAGCATAGATTAATTGAGTGTCGCCTTAGCCCCTATTGCTAAATGTTCACTTCTTAGGGAAAAATCACTTCTTAGGAAAGAGCCGGGATTCTGACACCGAGATGGATAAATGTTCCCTCGTCAGAGTGCAGGAAACAGGCAGCTCACAAGGCAGTTGTGTAAGCAGGCCCAAGATGAAGGGCTCAAGGGTTGTTTTCCTTCCCTGGCCTCTCAGGAGATCAGATGACCCCCCCCAGACCACCCACATTTGAGCCACACACAACAGGACACAGCTCCTAGGTCATCTAAGTTGTGGTTGCCTGCAATTCCAATACCGGAGTCTATAGTTTAGAGACTATACTCTATAGTTTAAAGTTTAGAGTAACCAAATGAAGGAGAGGAAGCAATGAATGGGGCACAGGGAAGGACAAACAACAGGCTTCACCACCTCTCAGCAATATGCCTCTCATACGCCTTCCTCACTCAATGATCCAAACACAGTCCTAAAATCTGTAAAAAGACACTGCCTTCTCAGTAATTTTTATTGTTCCGTAATGTTTTTTAAAATAAAATGTGAGTGACATTTGTTATCTACAAGTTGCCATCTCTTAGCACAGTGCAGTTAGACATGATAATGTGCCCTCAGTTTCTAGACTTCAAATTCTGACTCGTGAGTCTTAAACACCTAAAGGAATCTGAGATGAAATGGTTGTTTCCCTGCATTCATTGTTCCCACCAAAGTACATCATCCTTCTGTTTCGAAAAGGCAGAATTTGCACTTTAATGCAGCAATAAGAAAACTGAACCATTTTTTACTTAAAATAATGTATATGAGATCTTTAAAAATATAAGTCAGTGGCTGCAATTAACTCTGTTTTGTTACTGTGTGAACCTGCGTCCAACCTGCTGCACTGTGGGTGCTGGGACAGCCTGCATTGCCTAAGGTCCTGCTGTTACTGTGTGTGATGCACTGTGTGATGCCATTGTCTCCTTTCAGAGCGTAGAACTACTTTCCTCAGGACTTTTGACATGCACGCTTCCCAAGCATTTTCTCCTTGAAGTTGTGGGATGAGCCAATCTGTGACTCTGTGTTCCAAAAGGGTCCCTCTAGAAAAAGGTCACTATGAAGTAGCAGCAATGGTGAGTGTGTCCCCATGAAGGAACCATGTTGAAAAGGAGAGAGAGAGGGAGAGAGAGAGAGAGAGAGAGAGAGAGAGAGAGAGAACAAGCCTGAAAGAAAACACCTGTCCATCAACAGATGGCTTCTGATTGCTACACAGAGAAGCAATAACTTTACAGCATATTTGCCTTCCACTTTCCCAGGCAAAGTGAAAGCTAGTAAATAAATACATAAAACCTAACATCCACCCACTGGAAAAGTAAAATGGTTTGCCTTTTCAAACCTACTTCCCAATCAACTACTTGTTTTCCACCACATAAAATAAAATTGTGCCTTAAAAAACATCTAGAAAAGAAGCATTTTGCAAAATGCCATAAGATAGAAACATAGAATGTGAGAGGAGACGGTCCAAACAGCTGATTTAGGGCCTTACAAGATGATCAATATTCCTTTGTTAAGGGACCTGACAAGGGTCCCTCAGATAAGCTCAGCAGAAAAATGGGTGAAAAGAAAGAGAAAAATGAAGTCATCTAGAAACCGAACGGAGAAAGCAAAGCAAGTTGGAGCGCTGGGTTGCCAAAGGAAAAGAAAAACATTCAGACAAATGCATACAATATTGAAAACCAAAAGTAGACCACTTGTTCAGTAAGACTGCAAACATTTGGAAATCTGTTCGGTGCACGCAATATTTCACTTTGAGGGGGAAATCACCAAGTTTACAAAGGAACGGGGATGCTTCAGATCTGAAGTCACTGGGTTTCTTCTGCTGTAAAGACATGGCAGAAACTGGATAAATGAGGCAAGAGAGTAATGCTCAGAGCTGCCTATACTCACTCATTAGTAAATACAGAGAGTGCTGCATCCCCTGAAAAGTGGTCCAGTGGAAGTACATGTTAATGAGACACATGATGGTATGGGGACATAAGAAAGGAAATTATATTTAAAAGGCATCGATTTTTATTAGCCGTGCATTTAAAACTATATTTATTTATATGCAAAGAGAAAAGTTACTGCAATAACTTGTGGTCAGAAACTGCTTACCCAGAGTGCAATGAAAAGTTCCATCAAGACACCTGCTTGTTCTGCATTTACTTAAATAATCTCGCTACGTTCTCATTGTTAACAGGCTACACCCCAAAAGGAACTTACGGCACATTAGAAAAATTAACAAAGCTTTAAAAGCATATGTAGAAAAAAATTCTATAAAATTTGGCCTATATTTTTCATTTTTTCTACATAATGTCATATTTTTCTAATGTGTTTGTAACACCACACAACTGCAATTCACTAAAGCTTTTGTTATGAACATTTGTCTTGTTATTATGAATGAAGTATTTCTAGGCACTAATAACTTCTAACATATGAATATGCTACAGTGCTCTTATTTCCATAGTATTTGATATGTTCTTCTTTATGATTAAGAATTTTAGCTCATTGGCAAATCAAATCCAAGAATACATCAGAACTATCATCTATCATAATCAAGTTAGCTTCATCCCAGAGATGCAGGGATGGTTCAACATATGAAAATCTGTCAATGTAATCCACCATATAAACAAACTGAAAAATAAAAACTACATGAACATTTCATTAGATGCAGAAAAAGCTTTCAACAAAATATAACATCCCTTCATGATAAAGGTCTTGGAGAGAGCAGGGATACAAGGATACCTAAACATAATAAAGACAATATGCAACAAGCCAACAGCCAACATCAAAGTAAATGGAGAGAAACTCCCAGAAATCCCACTGAAATCAGGAAAAAGACAAGGTTGTCCATTCTCTCCACTCTATTCAATATAGCTCTTGAGGTCCTAGCTAGAGTAAGGAAAGGAGGTGAAGGGGATGCAAATCAGAAAAGAAGAAGTCAAATTTTCACTAGTTGCTGATGATATGGTAGTAGACATAAGTGACCCCAAAAATTCTACCAAGGAACTTCTACAACTTATAAACACTTTCAGTAATATAACAGGATATAAGATTAATTCAAAAATTTCAGTAGCCCTCATGTACACAGATAAAAAATGGGCTGAGAAAAAAGTCAGAGAAACATCACCCATCACAATAGCTCCAAATAGCATAAAATAGATTGGAGTAACTCTAACCAAACAAGTGGAAGACTTGTATAACAAGAACTTTAAATCTTTGAAGAAAGACATTGAAGAAGACACCAGAAAGTGGAAAGATCTCCCATGCTCATGGATAGGGAGAATTAACATAGTAAAAATGCAATCTTACCAAAAGCAATATACAGATTCAATGCAAATTTTGCCCATCAAAATCACAGCAAAATTCTTTACAGCCCTCTAAAGAACAATACTCAACTTCATATGGAAAAGCAAAAAACGTAGGACAGCCAAAACAATCCTATACAATAAAAGAATTTCTGGGGGCATCACAATCCCTGACTTCAAACTATATTACAGAGCTACAGTTGTGAAAACAGCCTGGTATGGGCATGAAAACTGACAGAAGGACCAATGGAACCGAATCAAAGACCCAAATATTAATCCACACACCATCAAACACCTGATTTTTAACAAAGAAGCAAAAATATCAAATGGAAAAAAGAAAGCATATTTAACAAATGGTGCTGGCATAACTGGATATCAACATGTAGAAGAATGAAAATAGATTCATATCTATTACCATGCACAATACTCAAGTCTAAATGGATCAAAGACCTCAACATAAAACCAGCCACACTGAACCTTATAAAAGAGAAAGTGGGAAGCACACTTGAACAGATTGACACAGGAGACCACTTCCTAAATATAACCCCAGTAGCACAGACACTGAGAGAAACAATTAAAAATGGGACCTCCTGAAACTGGAAAGCTTCTGGAAATCAAAAGACACGGTCAAGAAGACAAACGACAGCCTACAGAATTTTAATAGATCTTCATTAACCACACATCAGACAGAGGTCTGATCTCCAAAATATACAAAGAACTCAAGAAATTGGTCATCAAAAGAACAAATAATCCAATAAAAAAATGGAGTACAGTCCTAAACAGAGAACACTCAACAGAGAAATCTAACATAGCAGAAAAACACTTAAGGAAATATTCAACATCCTTAGTCATCAGAGAAATGCAAATCAGCACAACTCTGTGATTCCATCTTACACCTGTAAGAATGGCCAAGATCAAAAACACTGATGACAACTTATGCTGTAGAGGTTGTGGGGAAAGATGGACACTCTTGCATTGCTGGTGGGAGTGCAAGCTGGTACAGCCCATTTGGATGTCAGTGTGGCAATTTCTCAGAAAAGTAGAAAACAGCCTTCCTCAAGACCCACTAATACCACTTTGGGGTATATATCCAAAGGATGCTTGGTTGTGCTATAATGACATATGGTCAACTATGTTCATAGCAGCATTGTTTGTCATAGTCAGAACCTGGAAACAACCTAACTGGCCCTCTACTGAAGAATGGATAAGGAAAATGTGATGCATTTACACAATGGAGTACTACACAGCAGAAAAAATACATCTTGAATTTTGCAGGCAAATGGATGGAGCTAGAAAACATCATTTTGAATGAGGTAACCCAGACCCAGAAAGACAATTATCACATGTACTCACTCATAAGTGATTTTTAAACATAAAGCAAAGAAAATCAGCCTACAAATCACAATCCCAGAGAATCTAGACAACAATGAGGACTCTAAGAGAGACATACATAGATCTAATCTACATGGGAAGGAGAAAAGGACAAGATCTCTGCAGTAAATTGAGAGCATGGGAATCTTGGTTGAAGGGGAGAGGAGAGGCAGGGAGCAGAACAAAGAAAAATGTAGAGCTCAATAAAAATCAATAAATTTTTTTTTAAAAAGAAAAGAAAGAATTTTAGTTTATATAACCCTCTGTAGGATTTGATAGACCTATACTATAAAAACAGAGGCAATCTTTAGAAGACATAGATATTTATGTGGAATACATAATAGCATAGTGGTTATAGAGAACACGTCTGTAAAATATAGTTTATATTAAGGACTGGAGGATATTGAATGGCACACATGAAGAGACCATGACTAATGCTTGCCACTGCTGTCTTTAATTGCTGGTGAAGGAGAAGGGGCACTGAATATGCAGAGCTTCCCAAAGTGTCTTAAAGCTTTGGCAAGTGCTGAGGGAAATATAAGTGTTTGCAAAGGGAAATCAGACTCTGAGTTCCACATTATAAAGATCTCTCGGATGGTGGGCTGAGCAGTTGCAGCAAGAAGGGATGGCTGCGATCTGCTGTTACAGCTTATGGCTGTAGCCCAGGGAGGAGTTATGCCAGCAGAAACCAGACGCCAAGTAGGAAATGCGCACAGCGTGCAGTTTAAAGCAGAGAACACGATATTTCATTTCATGAGATGAGAAGAGTATTTTTGTTGGTTGTACACACCTGTCATCCAGTCAAGCATGAGGCTGAGGCTGGGAGGTGGAGAGGAGGAAAATGAAAGGTCAGCCTGGAGAGGAGGAGGACCGCAGGGATGAGGGGGATAAAGAGGAGGAGAATGGAAAAGAGGATGGAGAGGAGG
>NC_022009.1:92338173-92379620 GCF_000317375.1 Microtus ochrogaster | reverse complement strand
TGACGAAGGCAGGAAGAAGAGGATAGAGAGGAAGAGGATGGGGATGGATAGCAAGAGGGAGAAGAGGATGGAGAAGACAGGGAGGTGGATGCGGAGGAGGAGGAAGAACTGCTGGCATTCTTGTAAGAGATAATGTGAGAAATGTGGACAGCTACTTACAGGGACATTATTTAGGGGCTGCATTGAAAATTGAAACCTGTGGGTGTGCTTGAAGAGAAGCCCAGCCCTCCCCCCCCACTTATGACTTTAAAAGCTAGAACACACTGTTGTGGAAAGTAAGTGATTAAGCAGAAGGAAAGGTAAGGGTTTGGGGACAGTGGGAAATGAATGGAACACTCCATGGACACATGTGGGTGCCTGAGGACCTCGGCACAGTTTGTTTGTGTTAGAGGGGTTGGAAGCAGAGTGTTTTGAATGTGGTAAGAGCAATGCGACTGAGAATCACCAAAGGAGGATTTCTTCTCCTTCACTTTATTTTCTCACTGAAATCTAGAAGATCACAAGCTCAAAGTGGTCACCTTTCTTTAGGGATGGAGGATGGCAGCCACAACTAGAATTGACACAGTCTACCTAGCTGGAGAAGTGTACCCAGCCACTCCCTTCCACCCACGGAGCCTTTTTTTTTCCTTAATAAATAAAGTGAAGCTGTGTTCTGTTCAAGTTCCTCATTTTTATCCAATGAACTTTAAGATGGATCTCCATTGCCATCATCATATGACATTTGAGTTAATGCTGCAATGACTATGGTGTAGTTCATAATTAAAGCAACATTCAGTTCCTTTACATTTCACAAAATGAAATGGGACCTGAAGGGATTATTTCTGATTTATTCGATAATTAACTCCCTGATTCAATGTGTCTTCTAGAATAATGTCAAAGTAGATAGCATTGTTAGGAAGCAAAGCGTCCATCACTGACATCACGGCAGATATCTATGGATATAATTTAACAGTGCAGGAATATTCCTGAATGCAGTGACCTCATCCCCACCCCAACCCAATGTAGACTTCTCCAGCCTCTGCAGGCCTGAGGTTTCCTGTATCTGAACCAGAAAGCCAGACCAAGCTGGGCTCAATTCTGCTCCACTTGAAGTCCAGTTCTCATATGACATCCCAGCAATGGCTGACCACTGGCTCTTACCCTGACCTCAGCCCAAAAATGGTGATCCTGCCCCCAGAAAATGTCAGAATGAGACTGAGAGCTGTCTCCTCCTGTTTTATAATCCTCTCTAGTTCTGGGATTAAGGGTGTGTACCACTACTGCCTGCTTTCTATGGCAAATTAGTGTGGCTATCAGGATTAAAGGTTTGTGTCATTGATGCCTTGTCTGTAAGACTGGTCAGTGTGACTGTTTTACTTTTCTGATCTTCAGGCAAACTTTATTTATTACAAATAAAAATGAAATGCCACTACAATTAAAAGGGAGAAAGGACAAAATATATTGCTGGGAGAGAAAATTAGAAGGAAGAGAAAATTCTCCAATGGCATTTATATTAGGAGATGTAGATTTGGTGACTTATGGGATATGAGAATAAATTGAAGCATAAAAAATTTAAAAATGTTTGAAACATTGTAGTGATTGTTAAGAGAAATGTTAGAATCATTGTTTTCAATTGTTATAGAACCTATGGAGAAAGATCTTTACAGAATATACAGGAATTGTTGCTCCTTGTCTGATGTGGAGTAGCACAGGCAGGGTTGAAGATGAAGATGTGGGATAACACAAAAAGAGATGAAGATGAAGATTGCTGTAGCCCAGACAAGGATGTAGATGAAGATGTGGGGTACCATGAAAAAAGGCTGAAGATGAATTTGTGGGATAAGAGAGAAAGGAAATGTCATGAACAGAAAAAGGTCACTAGCAAGTTTTCTTGGGCTGCCAGCCCCCAAATCATGACAGGGAAACTTATTGGTTACACATGCTCAGCCTTATCTTATGCTTGTCCCCCTAGATTTTATAACTTAATTTAATCTGTTTCTCTTCATCTATGCTTTGCCTTGAGGCTTTTACCTTTCATTCTGTATATCCTACTATTCCTGCTTCTTCTGCATCTGGCAGAATGGTTGGACTACCTGGCTGATGGCCCTGGTCATCTTCTTCTTTTTCTCCCTCATCACTTCTTCTCTCAAGCCTAGATTCCTCCTCCTACTTATTCTTTTTTTGCCCACCAGCCCCGCCTATCTATCTACTGCCTAACTATTGACCATTCAGCTTTTTATTGGACCAAACAGGTGCCTTAGGCAGGCAAAGAAACACATCTTTACATCATTAAACAAATGCAACACACGTTTACATAGCCAAAGTAATATTCTGTACCATAAACAGATGTAACACATCTTTACAGAGTTAAAGTAATAGTCCATAGCAGTTCATAGCTTGAATACCATGGGAGGAGGGGTCTGCTTTGTGAACTAGTTCTCAGACTATAGATCTGCCACCATACTTGTAACATTCAAATGCAGATATGCATGTGAATGCAAATATATGTAGAGAGATATATGGATAAACACATCTATATTAATGGGGCAACATATGTAATAGTAGCTGTATTTGAAAATGAGTTAGTGCCCTCAATGTGTGTATTGTTACAGTACAAACTCTCATTTGTTATCTCTAGACACCAATGTACTTAAATGCCAATAGCACTGTCAGAGAAGACAAGTAAAGGGCAAATAGAAGACCATTATTCAGATTGCCATGTCACAAATATAATTATAAAAGACACCAGACTTCAATGTTTATGGAAAGAAACTAGTTTTATAAATCATGCATTTATAAATGCACCAAGAATTCACACTCGGCTAGAACACAGAGGGTAGGATCAGGCTAAACGGGAGAAATAAGTGGCTGTCCATCCTAATTCCTACTTCCTGGATTTTTCTTCAGAAGAGATGTGGCAGTTGCAGAGGACAGGGAGGTCCTGAGCAGGGCTGCATTTGAAGAACAGAACTACTTCCTCTATAGGGTGGGGAACTATTAATGAGAGACGGCGTACAATGTCTCATGTGGAGAGAGTGTGGAAGGGTCTCCCAAGTTTCCTTTGGTTCCCTCATGGTAAGAACCTCCTATAGGAAGTGGACCCAGAGCCAGGGGTGAAGAAAGAAGCCTTAGAAGAGTCCGCAGCTCAGTAAAGCCTGAGCCAACAAAGCAGGTGACTAATCTGTGACTAGGGACCCCGTGAGGTCATCAGTCCCAGATGTCAGCAGTAGAACCAGCAAAGCACCCAGAGAAAGGCCCTGGCCTACGAAGCCCTTTGGTAGTCTGGACACCTTCTCTGTCATAGTCTACCAAAGAAGAAGTGTGACAGAGGAAGTCATCAAGATGTCTACCGGTAATACAATGCCTTGAGAGCATCAGAGATGTGTGAGCAAAACCTGAGAGTTCACCTTCCAGTCCCTGTGTCTGTCCTCACCAGACAGTTACAACATGTGGATTTGATTAAGTGATAAGCATACTGGACTAAATGAAGGTTCTGATTTCCAGCTCATGGCAAAGGAAACCAGGATTACTGTAGAGAGAGAGAGAAAAATCAAAGCTTCTTAGTTTTTCTTGTTATTGCCATTTGGGCAATAGTCGTTTCTCTATAACACAAAGACCACATGGGCACCGAGGATGTGGACACTAAATGAGAAAGGAAAGGGAAAAGTGTAGAATGTAGGAGGGGGAAGCATCCATTGGGTAAACTGAGCACTGTTCCCAGATTCTGAACATGAACTTCACTTTTTACTCTTCAGGAATCCAGCTGCCGCTTTCACTGCTGAGGCTAAGATGTTAAAGTAGCCAGGTGCTGATGGTATGCATCTTTAGTCCCAGCACTCAGGATGCAGAGGCAGGTGAGTCTCTGTGAGTCTGAGACCAGCCTGGTCTACAAGAGTTAGTTCCAGAACAGGCTCCAAAGTTACAGAGAAACCTTTTCTCGAAAAAACAAAAACAACAATAACAACAACAACAACAACAAAAGAATGTTAAAGTATTAGGTATAGATTTCGGCTTTGAAATTTACTTCAGCAATCCCCCCCCCCCGCACCTTTGCTTCTTTCTTTCTTGTTCTGAGACCTGTTCAGAATATATTAAAACTACATAAGAATCCAAAGATGATCTTGATCTTGTGAAACTCCTGAATTCTGTAGTTATAGATGTGTGCCACATAGCTTAGTGGTGTAGGAGGTTCTTCTGTTTGTGTTGATTTCACTGGTTGAATAAAGAAGCTGCTTTGGCCTTTTGATAGGACAGCCCTTAGATGGGTGGAATAAACAGAACAGAATTCTGGGAGGAAGAAGGCAGGCAGAGAGAGCCACCCACCATGAAGCTGCCAGGTCAGACATGCTGAATCTTTCCCAGTAAGCCACGACCTCAAGATAACATAAAGATTATTAGAAATGGGTTGAATCAAGATGTGAGAGTTAGCCAATAAGAGGCTAGAGCTATTGGGCCAGGCAGTGTTCAAATTAATACAATTTCCATGTGGTTATTTCAGGGGCTAAGCTAGCCAGGCAGCCGGGAGCCAGGCAGGACGTGGCCCACTTACTTCAGCTTAGTTCATATTGTTTGGGCCTTGAAGTCCTGTTCATTCCAGACAATCACCCTGCCAACTGAGCTGTACCCACAGTCCAAATGTTACTGTTCTTTCTGATAAATTCCTCTATTCAGAGATTTGGCACCAACATATCAAGAAATTCACCATTTTCTTATATAATTATGGATTTGTAACAATTTCCTCTTGTTACTTAGGTAGCTATACTTATATAATTCATAATAAAGAATTTCATTATTTATGAAATCCATTTTATAATCAAGCCCATGACCAGCGTCAACCATTTGGGCAGTAAATGGACGTAGAATGAGTAGATAAATACAAATGTGGAGACTAGGATTGTAGTCTTTGAGAAAAGGCAGGAACTAGTTTAAACAAAAATTACCACGAAACTAATTTTTTTACAAAATTACATTAAATGAAAAAATGGCAACTATATCATCCATGGAACTATAATGTAACTACCAGAATTTAGAAGAATGAACTAAGTTTCTTCGAAAGATCCTCAACTCCCTCTGATGTTAGGATAGTAATATAAAGCATTAAAATACTTGAATTTTGTAACATCCGGTCTTCATAACAAACATTAAGCAACTAGTAAGTGGTATTTATCCACTCAAAAGATTTTAGAGGTCTTTAAACTCTTTAATAATGTCAATCATTTCTCATGAAAATGTTTACTTAAGTGACACAAGTCAAGACATCCCAAGGTTATCTGCAATATTTAGTTAATTCTCTGTATTATTGCTTGCTTTATAGTAAAAAGTGTGTGTGTGTGTGTGTGTAAAATGTTCCTATCATATATTACACAGAAAGTACGTGTTTAGCAATTAGTAAGTCACAAAACTCCTCTGGATAGGTCCAAGAACAAGAATAAATACTCTTGGTCAGTGTTAAGCTAAGTTTCTGGAAGTAGGATTGTTACCCAGGCCAATGCTAATATGTTTCACCTCATTCATATAGGTCTGGCTGTAGGTCAAGGCTGTTCAGAAAAAAAAAGGGAATGGCTTCAGTTAAGAGACAGTCTAATGAAAATTCTCAGCCAATTCAATTGCAGCCTCTCTGCAAACTAGGCTGCTTTTGTTGTTACTTTAAAATCACAGAGCTAACAAAAATCAAAACAAACCAAGTAAAAGCCTGGCTAACATAAGTTTTGTTCTATAATTATAAGACACTAGTAAACACAGTATAAAATTTTCTAGAAATTAATGACTTGGGGATTTTCTATATCTGTATTTTTGGAGCATTTGTTCAAATAAGTGAAATAAATCTTATAATATTGGATAACAAAACTATTTTTAGGTTCGATGGTAGAAAAAAATCACCCATTCACTGCAGAAGGCCATTTTCCAATGCTAGGCACTTACTTTTTAATTCACTGAAAAATTCAAATGTATGATTCCAAATGAAAGAGAATAAAGGAAAATACTGTTTCCACTGTAATGGAACTCTCATATGTACATAGAAAATCAAGTGTAAGAATTTTTAGAACTGGAAGCTGAGTCCCATGCCTGGTTTGTACATGTCGGTCAATTCCTGAGCAAAAAATTTAACATTTCTGATCAAGTGTTTGCAAAACAAGTCATTTGTTTTCTTACTAATCTTATTAAACTTGTCAATTAGATTGTCATAAAATTATCCCCAATATTAAATTCCTAGAACTCTAAAAGATTGGAAATCCTGGAAACCTAGACTTCAGATAAATTATTAAACAATGATATTAAATGTATCAGTTGGAGGAATTTAAAGGGATGTTTCTAAGTTTTCCTTAGTTTATATATGCCAGAAATGATGGGTCAAAGAGGATCAACAAAAAATGCAATTAAATACTCTCAGAAAAGTAAAAAGAACCATAATGCCCAAGAGTGCCCTCCTTCTGCTTGCTGGCTTTCTGTGTAGCCACATTCCATCAGTTCAACTCTCATCTATGTAGAGAGCAGAAGACCACGGGAAAGGGACAACATTTGGCTGCAGCCTGGTATGTTATGCATGTGCTAAGTCAGGTTCCCTTTAATGACTAAGTGGAAAACAATCTAAAACTACCTCTCATCTACAGTGTCTCATGCACACACATTGTTTTTCCAATCTTTCAAATTCTTCTGAAATGACTAGAGCCAATTTGGCTAAAAATTAGGGCGCACTCCATGAGCCAAAATCACTAAGGTAGTAAAAGTCCCTCTAGCAAATCAATGGAGTTATATTTGTGTTTAGTTTTTAACTATTTGATCAAGGGAGATAAAAGAAGTTGGTTTGTGGAAAGATTCTCCCATGAGTTTTTGAAGAATTTACTGGCTGTTGGCCTGGCTAGATCCTGGGGAAGATGACACAGGAGGAAATGGCACCAACAGTGAGCAAAATGTAAAGCAAACAATGAACAATTTTTAATAGGAACAACCCAACTATGAAAAAGAATAAAGAGGAGAAGTAAAAGAAGGAGGAGGAGGAGAAAAAGAATAAACTTTCATGTAAGTAGAATAAAGACAAAAAAAAAAGAATTTCAAGTTTATACCAACCCCCAATATGTCAGAGAGAGTCTGACAGAATATGTGGTTTGGCTCACATTCTGCCAGGTCCATTGGTATTGGCCTCCCCCTCCGGTACTTGGCTCTGCCTTCTTTATTGTTGTATCTGGCCTCTGCCATTATGGCAAGAAAGCTTAATTAAATGTGCCCATAGTAGATTCAAGCACTCTGAGTCCAGTGAATTATACTCAGGTCAGCGGTGGAAAGTGGGGGTGGGGTGGGGTCTTAGTCCCAATGAAACTTCTGGAATTGACATGAAAGGGAAGTTAATGTTGAGTGACTGAGTGAAGGAGAGAGGGGGAGAAACAGAGAGGAGAGAAAGAAATGGGTGAGAGATACACACTCCCGGATTAAGGAGCAGAATGACCAAGAGGTAAGGCTAAATTTCATACTGAGATTAGATTCATGAACAGAACAGTAATAATAGTAATAGTAACCTAAAGAAGTGTAGAGAGAGCCCGCCCTTTGGGGGCGGGACGGCCTCGGGAAAATCTCTATAAATTGGGGTGCACAAACGCTGGAGACCCCTTCTTCCTGGCTCCTATTTCTGGGCATCGCTGGAACTTCGGTTGCGTGAGTGCTCCTTTATATTAAAGTCGCTTTTATATTATACCAATTGGCCTGAATTAATTTGATCCGCCATCAAAGAAGGGGAGGCTTTTTCTGACATAGTGTCTGTTAAAGTCTGGCATGGATATGGTACCAATGCCCAGTTCACCTGTGTGAGCTGTAGTTGGTGTTAGTCTCCTAACACCTCCCTTCTTGGCAGCCCAAGCCTGCTCTCTTGCTTTCTGTGATTCAACCACTTAGTCTTGGTCCCCTCCCTGCTTTCTCAGGCCTCGCACTCTCAACCTCCTGTGATGGTCCCTCTTCTCTGTGCATCCCCGTCTCTTCCTGCTCCCAAAGTGATGGGTGCATCCATCCTAAAATCTGAAGAGCTTTCAATTTCGTTGACCCTCACATGACACGATTCCTGGAGGCGTCTAGACCACCAGACTTTTAGTCCGACTCAGATAAATCCAAAGTGACAGTGAGGAATACTTTTCTAAGCCTTCCTTCAGAAAAGCAAGAGGCCTGTGTGCACATGCCCAGCTGAGGAGACCCCATGCCTAAGGCTGTTACCCGCAGAGTGGAAACACACAAGCCTTCCCTGGAGACGGCAGCATTCTGACACAGCAAGCAGTGGAACACTCGTCTTTTTTTCTTCCCCTTTTCTATTTTGGGGGCAGTTAACTCAACCTATGACAATTCTATAGAGAGGTTTCAATCCACACTTTTCTCACACATCTTCGTTAGAAAGTTTCATAATTCCATTTTTTTCATTTAAAAACTAGTTTTCTTTGACACTATCTTTTCTTATACGGTGTGTTTTGATCACATTCAGCCCCCTCTAGCTCTTTATGGATTTCCTCCTCGCTATGTTTCCTCCCAACTTCAAATCCTCTCTCTCTCTTCCTCTCTCTGTGTCTCTGTCTCTCTCTCTCTCTTGTCTTTATAATAACTCACTGAGACTTATTAAAACTTCCAAATGCAAGTTCCAATGAAACATAGCAAATCTCCCAGTGACACCCCCCCCAAAAAAAGACACTTCCTCCACTAGCAGTCATCAACTGTCAATAACTCCTTAGAGAATGAGGGAAAGCTGTGAGCTTCTCCCAATCCATGCTGGAATTCTGACTGGCTTGATACTGTTTAGGTCTTGTGCAAACAACCAAAGCAGCAGTGAGTTGGTGAGTAAAACAGCCCTACCATATTCAAACTACAGACCTCCCCAAACTCTGCCTCTTGAAATCCTCCAATCTCTCTTTCCAAAAATTCTCCAGGCCTTAAGGAGGGTGTGTCTCACACCTCCTTTACTGAGAACCCAAGTCCCTATAGACAATTAGTGTACAAATGGAAATTAATCTTGATTCCATGTATTGATTATTAACTATGGGACTCAGTGTCTAGTCACATTCCATATACCGCTACTCTCTGTCAGTGTTTCTCAGAGAGGAAATTAGAACTGCCTGCTGTTCCTCAAAATCATTTATTGGGTCAAAACAGATCAAAACCTTTTCCGACCAATCCTGACACATGACTCGTGGTGTCTGCAATAGCATATGCACCATGAACATACAAGCAACAGTGGGTGAAACTCTGGCCAAGGTATGCGCTGAGATTGCTAGCCTCTGTGTTCTTCCTCAGCCTGGCTTCTTTCTTTTCTAACTGTTTCAATTTGACCTCCCCGTAAGGAAGAAGCAAATAGTAAACTCTTATCACATTCCACCTGGACTGCACATCCATTTCGTATTATTTGTGCTGAGGTAGAGAATCTAGCAAACATGCCTGCATAGCAGCATAGTAGCCTTCCTGAACCCAAGAAACAGCAGCAGCAAATTGCAAGGTGGGATACTTTCTCCTTAAGGCATTAAAGAAAGACTGGGAGAAAGGCAGCCACTACAGAGGCCAGGAGCATTACTGTTCTATAGCTATGCAGAGACCCCATGAGCAAGGCAACTCTTATAAAAGAAAACATTGAAAGCATTTAATTCAGAAGGGGGGCTTCCGTACACTTGTAGAGGGTTAGCTCCAGATCATTACGGCAGGAAGAAGACAGCATGGCACTGGGTCAGTGGCTGAGAAATTTACATCCTGATTCATAGACAGAAAGCAGAAAAAATGGAGAAACTAGGCCTGACACAGGCTTTTGAAACCTCAAATCCTACCCTTCAGTGTCACACCTCCTCCGACAAGGCCAGACATCCTAAACATTCCCAAACAGTTCTGCTAACTGGGGACCAGGCATTCAAACATGCACCTGTGGGGGCCATTCTCATCCAAAACCCCACACTCTCCTTCCCATTAACAAATTTAGGATTTTTAGGGAAGATCAGAGTCTGGAGGGCACCATTTGCCACCTTGACAGCATCTCAGTATTTCAAGCCCAAGATGGAAAAGATCTGCAGTGACATCAGCGGGCAGAGTTGGTAGTGGTTGCACCAAGCTGGGTCAAGATTCAAGAGAACTCTTCAACCTGGACATCAGGATCTTCCATGAGACAAACTAGCAGGAACCTGTCATGAGGACAAGGGTGATAGACCCAAATTTAGAGCAGGCTAGACTGGAAAATGGTATCAAAACAGTGCTGAGTGTGTGTGTGTGTGTGTGTGTGTGTGTGTGTGTGTGTCACACACAGGCTTTATGTCACAATTGTTGACTTTTACATATTATCTAAGGAGAATATCCATGATCATTGAAACAGTTATTATTATGATTGATTTCTTTCACAGTTTTTCATGTACCTCCCTCCCAGTCTCTCTGTCTCTCTCTCCTCCCCTTCCTCCTTCCCTCTCCCTCCCCCTTCTATCCCTTACTCCCTTTCTCTTCATATCTGACCCTCCAGTAGCCAATTGCTGAGCTATGGAGGTAGACAGAGAACAGAGGAGAAACGTTTGAAAGCAGTTCCACAGCATGGTTCCCATGCGGAATTTTGTTATCAGTTCTGAAAATAAGCCATGCACTCCCGATGAGTGCCAATAGCTTGTTTTCATTGTGGTAGTCTTTGTCCAAGAAACATTCTTTTCTCTGGTTTTTTTTATTAGTTCAGGTTTAATATTACAACTCACAGAAAATAAAATGTAAAAAATGTTAAGACAAGAAATGGATGTGTCTCACAAGCTAGGAGGGAGGCCCTCATTGCTAAGAGCCCCAGGAAAGCCCAAATCGGGCCTATCAGCAGCTGCGATCAAGTCTTGGCAGCCATTTTTCAACTTAATTTGGCCCCGGGTATTTGAGTTTCAATTTCAATTTACTAATAGAGAAACTGATTGGTTCGCTTGGGGTCATGGGCTCACAATAGCAGCAATGTTGGAGGTAACATTTCACAGACATGAGCACAAGCGGCCAAGGGGTCTGCAGGTTCTCAGGTCAACAGCAGGAACGTTTTAGTGAAACATCCTTGCTTCACCTCCTGCACGTCTTGGTCCATTCACTTAAGACAGAGCCTCATAGAGCCTCATAGAATGGAGCCTGGCTTTAGACTGGCTGTGCAGCTGAAGATGGCCGTTCACTTCTGAAGCTCCTATCCCTACCTACCAAATGTTCCACGCATGCTCCACCGTGCCTGGTTTATGTGGAGCTGTGGACAGAACTTGAGCCTTTATTCATTCTGAGCAACTCTCTTCCAACTGAGCTACATCCCTACCCCATTTACTCACTTTTTGGTAATTATTCATCTTTGAAAATCAAGCATTTTGCCAGGTGGTGCATGTCTTTAATCCCAGCACTCAGGAGGCAGAGGCAGGCAGATCTCTGTAAGTTTGAGGCTAGCCTGGTCTACAAGAGCTAGTTCCAGGACAGGCTCCAAAGCAACAGAGAAACCCTATCTCAAAAAACACAAAACAAACAAACAAACAAGCAAAAAAAACCCAAACAAACAAAAAACGTAAACCTTTTCATGTGGTTTTAGAAATGACAAATAATGTAAAGTAATGCTGAATTAAATCATTAAAAATGGAAGAAAACTTCTAGAATGGATTCGTGGGGGCTGGAGAGATGGCTCAGATTTAAGGTTGCTCATTGCTATTGCAAACGACTCATGGTCTATTCCCACCCCCTCATCAGGAGTTCAAACCTGCTTGTGCCTCCAGTTTGAGAGGTTACAAAGCTATTCTCTCACCCGTGGGCCTCGCACCGCTGTGCAGAAACCTGCACACAAATACAAGTATATGCACCTCATTAAAAATCAAATCTCTGTAAAAGAGGCACACATGAATGCAGGCAACAACAAATAATGAACAGATCACAAGGAAACTGAAAGAGAGCAAGGAGGGGTATGTGGGAGGACTCAGAGAGAAGAAGAGGACACGGGAAATGATGTCACTGCATAATGTCAAAACATAAAATAAATGATTTTATAAAGACATCCAAATGCTCCTTTAAAAGAATGGGGAAAGGATTTATGGGCCTGGTAAATAATTTGGGGACTCAAAGACTATCTGAAGCTTATTAATACTGATTTGGGGTCTTGGGTTTGACCCTGAAGAAGTTCAGCAGCTGTGACTGTGAGAATCTAATACAGGAGAGTTTCGGGGCACTTGAGTTGTGCCTTCAGTTTGTGATGAAGATTGGCCAGGGTGGACCGGGTGAGCACTGTGTAAGCCATGACTGGTCCTGGGTTCCAGGGCCATAGAGTGATGTGCTAACATCCAGTGAAATTCTGCTATTTCCATATGGCACTGGGCCTTCAGAGAAAGGATCTCCCTGCCACGTTCACTATGGTCAAGCATCAAAAACTGAGCATCATTCTGACCTGGAAACCTCAGCACAGAATTCTGGCTGCCAGACATGGCCTTGATTTCCCTAGCCACACACTCTCTTAACTGGGGTCTTTGGACAGAAGTATCTGGAAAGTCCACCTGAGAATGCATTATCAGCTGGGCATGGAAGGCACACGGGTAGTCACAGGCACTGTGGAGGCCAAGTTGGGAGTCTGGCTCACAGAAGGACATGTGGAGCATGACCAGGTTAAAAAAAAATGTTACAGTTTGTGAAGCCATTCTTGTTAAGTAGCCAGCTTGAGATGGAGATAGGCAATCCTTCCACTTCTTATTATTCGTGATCTCAATACATTTTTCAGTCAGCTCTCCTTCAAGAGACGTGAACAAAAGTTCATGACATAAACTGGACTAGACTGGATTAAACTGGAATAGAATGGGATGGCATGCAATGGGAAAGATAAAAAAGATGGCAGGAGCTGCCCTCATTAGGGGTCCTCATTCCTCTGAAGACCGAATTATTCCTGGGAAGTCATAAAGGCCAAATCTTCTCCACCCTCAGCCACCTTGAACTCTAAAATTTAAGCAGTTGACACTCCTGAAGAAGGTACTGATACCACTAGAAAAATTCTGTAAGGACAGAATATGATGAGTCCTGAATTGAAATCAAAACAAAATACTTCTCACTGAAGTCGTCTGGAGGGAATGAAACAGCCTGGGAAAGCCCTTGAAAACGTCCCTGCTGTCCAGGGAAGATGGCTGCCCCTCTTCTTACAGTATCCCTTAGGGATGGGAAAACAGTCATGGCTTAAATTCCTTATAAACATAGAAACAAACAGAGCCCTGCTTGCTTATTAATCTTTACATGGTATATCCAGCGCAGATGGTGGTAATGACAGATTCCGTCGAAGGTTGCTCTGTTATGGAAGCATTTTAAAACTGTGTAATTGCGGTGCTATTTCATCTCATCCCGTCCCGCCATTCCTACAGTCTATCTAAGACAAACAAAGAGATGCCTATAATAAATTAATGTGAAAGTACAGTCAGTTTTCCCAAGCATAAATCTGATGAAAATGGAACTTTAACGATTCAGGCCATATGCAGTTTTACATGGAACCACTTCGTCAACAAAACCAGCTGTTTCCAAGTTCTATTGGGAGCCAGTATTAAAAGGAAAGTAAATATTAAGTCTGAACCTAATTCTATTTTATAAATATTGTCATTCATTTTATAAAAAAATACATCACGCGCGTCTCTCTTTTAATTGTAACTTCTTCAACTTGATTAGAAAACATTTTTTCTTCTCATTTTGTAGGTCAAATAATGTTCTTCCCTGGAAATAAGTTTTGTTTTTTAAAGCTGTCCTCCCTACGCCACTCAGTATCTCCCATTCCTAACTCCAAAGTCTCCCAGAGAAATGCTATGGCAGCTACAGAAAGCTCTTCTGCAAAACTATTCAACTGTGTGAGAAGTGTCCTGTATGGAGGACCGCCTGTTACATGCAGAATTCAGCTTCTGATGAGAAATGTCCTATGTGAAAAACCACCACTTCATGTGCAGAATTCAGCTTCTGATAAGCACTAGGAGTTTTGCATAAAGGAGACAGATAATTATATCCAATCACATTTCAGAAGCCAATTCTGTGCAGCAGTTCACGAACACAAGCTGCTTCTCTGGTGCACATTTTTCCTTAGAATGCATTTTTTCTCATTTTATTTTTAAATGCACATGAGTGTTTTACCTGGGTCTGTGTATTTCTACCATATGAGTGCCTAGGGCCGAACCAGGCAAGAAAAAGGTGTCAGGTCTCCTGGAACTGGAGTTGCAGATGGTTATGAGAACTCCTTTTAACCTATGAGTCATCTCTCCAGCCTCTCGCTTTATTTGCTAATGAAATGATGTCAGTTTGTGTTAGGATAAAAGATACACATTGATTCATGAGGCATTTTGATTGCTATGTATGCAAGAGCAATGATAGAAGTATGAACAGTGTGGGTGTTCACTTTCATGTTACTGTGTGCTGGACTATTCTTGCTCCTAGCCCAGTGGTCAGAAAGATCTTTAGAAATCAATTTTCTACAGCTGGAGATTCTCCACTGAAGCATACTTAGCCCTCTGAATGTGAGTGACAGTTATGTGACTTGATCTGTTGGAGGGGCTGGCAGCGGAACCACGAAAGGAGACCATTCCCTATGGTAGGATACCTTGCTCAGCCTTGATATAGGGCAGAGGGGCTTGATCCTGCCTCAGCTTGGTATGCCGGACATAGCTGCCTCCCCAAGGTAGGCCTTATCCCCTCTGAGGAGTAGATGGGGGTGTGGGATGAGAGTAGGGAAAGGGGAGGGAGGGGGAACTGGAGCTAGTATGTAAAGTGAAAAATATTAAATAGGAAAATGATAACAAAAAATGAATTTTGTGACAGTATGAATAAACATGTTTATGTGTGCAGATTGTGCATTTACTTAAATGCATGTTTATGAGCTTATCTAATTTTTTTCTATTATAAAGAAAACTCAGGAGTCAAATATCAGGGTAGAAACCTGATTGATCAGATAAGCAGTGGAGAAGCAAATAGTGACCTCCTCGCTGTCTCTCTTTCCCAGTCTGAAAGGACCCATGAGCCTTTTTAAGCCATGCCCCATGACTTCCTGTGTCTCTCTATCTGTATCCTGGGTCCTCCAAAACCTCTATGGCTAATCCGAATCACCTAGTCACTAACTCCACCCTCTGATTCAAGCTAAACTTTATTGTCAGTCATAGAGTGACAGTGTAAACAAGCACCCACAACAACATGGTAATACTCAACACACTTAATGATCCATTATCCCTACATCTAAGTACAGTTGAGATACTACACAGTATAATTGATACATTGTCATATTGTGGTTAATGGATATACACTGTTTATGTGCTTCTCAGAGGGTCTCAAGCCAAAGGTCAAGGAACCAAACTGGGACACACTCATACAGAAACAGTCTGGGAGCCATTGTCTCCTCTGGCCATTAGGAGGTGTCGGTCCCCTCCCAGGGAGACATTTCTCCACTTCCTCAGAAGATGGTGGTGCCCATTTATCCTCAGAGCAACTGCCACTGTGTGGCCGGCCACACCATTGCTGCTTACCAGTGTCTATTTTCGCTCAGTACGTTTTCAAATCAACGCTCATTGAAAAGGAAACCTCCATTGTTGGAGCCGCTATTGTTTTCTAGAAGAGCAGAGACGTTACTGAAAGCAGAGCTGGCTTCGGCCCTTACCCCAACTTTTTATTTTTCACCCGTAAAAAGAACAAAGCCTCCGACAAGACCATTGTCCGACCCATCTGGAGCTGGCTTTCCTCCCCCTTGTCTTGTGCACCGCGCACAATATTTAATGTTGTTTAGTTTGTAAAACAATCGCCTATCAAAGCATCCAGGTCCCCTTGATAACGGAGCAAGGCCTTTCCTGCCATTGTGAGCCAGGAAATGCTGGCCCCTTGGCAAGACTTGCTGTGTCCTGCTGCTTGTAGCCTCCCTTCTGCTGGCTGGAATGTGTCACTTTAAAACACCTAGACTAACAGGAAGAGAAAATTATTACTTCTTCCCATGTGACAGCGGCAGGCATGGGAAGGCAGGCAGGCAAGACGCTGTCTGAGGACTTGGGCGGGTGGGGAGGGGTGGATCCATTCTTAGATTCATTTGCTGTGTAGCAAGCTGCAGCCACTAGGGAAGTCCCCAGCTTAAAACTCAGTCAGCTTTTGATCAGTTTAAAGGTCTCTGTTCCCTAACCCCTACATCACACAGGCTACCCAGGACAGAACAGTATAGACAACATCCCAAAGGCCCTCCTTTGTCCTGGCCTTACACAGAGTGAAGAATCTGTCTTATAATGTAGAGTTGCGCTGAACGTATATCGCTCCAATAGAACCACTAAAATAGCAAAGCATTTTCTTCACTGTGACTGATGTTGAATCAGTATTCAGTGTGACATCGCACTGACCTCCACTGTCAGGCTGCACGATCTGAGAGAGCGATACACTCACACCCACCCGGGGAAGAGATTCCCAGTGCACGTGCGATCTGTGACGAGCATGATGTATAAATGAGGCGATTTCCTTTGCTGTTGTCTTCTGAGAGTTTTCTTTAAACAAATTCATTTTAAACAGAACAATCATATATTCAGTGTGAAGGGCACCCACTGGTAATGAAAAGATTATGCTTCCATCTAGGCAACGTCACCACCCCAATCCGTGTCACCTCCCCAGACTCTGCCACCACCCCAGACTCTGCTCTAGATGTCCTTCTCAGAATTTGGAAGTTCTGTCTATCCTGCAATCAGAACCCTGACTGAACATCCACCATCAGAACCCTGACTGAACATCCACCATCAGAACCCTGACTGAACATCCACCATCAAAACCCTGACTGAACATCCACCTGTGACCAACCATAAAGAGGGCACACTCCACCCGATCTCCGTTGCTTTCCCTGCTATCTATTATCGTGCAGCCTTTAGCAACTATGTGTACTTAGATGTATGCAATAGTACAGAAGTCTGCATGCTTGTTTTTCAATTATTCGTTTGAAAGTTCTCCACATAAGAATGTAGGGTTTACGTAGGAGGCGGGTGCTCCTTTATAGGAGTGGCCAGAGTATCGGGGGAAGCAGGTGACAGACACTGGGTAAGCAAATGGTGACCCAGTAAGCTAATTTCTAGAAATTTCAATTCTCACTCACACCTCCCACTCAAGTGTCAGAACCATCTACCTCAAACCCATTTCTACCAACGCGCTGTGGCTCCCCCCTGCTCCTCCACAGAACAGTTAACACTACACTCATGGTGGCCTAGTCCTCTTCATCCCGTTCATAGGCGAGCTCAGGCTGAATTTTTCCCTTTGTCTGTATTACCAGAGTGAGTCTCTTCTTCCAGTTTTCATTGCTAAAACTACCACAGAAATCACTTCCAAAAACAAACAAACAAACAAACAAACAAACAAACAAACTGTTCTAGTTTGCTTTCTGATGCTGAGATAAACACCATAACCAAAAGCAACTTGAGGAGAAAGGGGTTTATTTAATCTTACAAGTTACAGTCTGCCACCCAGGGGGTCAGGGTAGGCACTGAAGCAGGAACGGCACTGCCCACAGCCGACTGGACGCCCCCACACCAATCATGTTTTCAAAAGTGTCCCACAGGTTTTCCCTCAGGTCAATCTGATGGAGGAAATTCCTAGACTGAGGTTCCATCTTCCCAAGAGTCTCCTGTGTGTGTCAAATGGATGAAATCTCACCAGCGCAAACAGCATTGACTTTTTTTTTATTTCTTTAGTTCATTTCATATAGTATTTTAAAATCTTTCTTCTATAAAATATGAACCATATGCGTTGATAACATGCTGTGACTCTCTTAATTGATCTCCATCTCTCATGGAAATGACATCCTCTCCGTACTCTGACTTTTTCTTCTTCTTCAATTTCAGCTTTAATAGTGAACCCCTCCCAACTGCTCTCTCAAATGGGTGTCACTGCCAAACTATTATCCTGCAATGCACCTTGCCTGTCACCGTGATTACCCATATGCATTTTGAGGGATCAGAGCAGACACTACATCTCGAGAGGGACCATTCTGATTCCCCTCGCTGCTTCTCTGCCCCACTCCTGGGCTTGGTGGCTTTCTGGTTTTAATCTGTAATAACTGATCATATAAATTATAATTTATAATATTATTTATAGTATTGCTCCAACTCTTTCAACTCTACTTTAAATTTTGCAAAGATTTCTTAAGTTTGTGAAAATCATCATTTATGGGTCTCAAAATATGTCACAACGCCTGGTTAACCTGGCAGGTGAATAACAGAAATAGTAACTGTTGTGGCTGAGTCTGCATCCCCTAAGCCGGCTATCAATAGCTTCATCCTAAGGGTTTGGCTGCCCTGAGAAATTGACCCAGGTGTTTTTGTGAGATTATTTTAAGAAATTTTTTTCTAAGTTTAAAAGTGATTCACTAATCTCCAAAAATGCCCTTTAGTGTATTGTTCTAATACATATCTGCTAATAATAAAAGAGAATAAGAAACCAGACAAATAAATGGAGGACTGGGAATGTAAGTCTGTGGTACAGTGCACCCCTAGAATGTATGAGGCCCCAAATTTAGTTCCCAACGATGACAAAAATTCAAATAAAATAAAATGATGAATCAAAACAGCTAAATATCTTGTGGACAACATAAGATCTATATTATAACATAAAGACAACCCTTGACTCTAAGAGACTACCCTATTGGATGGTATCAAAAGAGAAATTAGACCTCATAACTAAAAAGCAAATCACTCTGAGTACCTTCTGAAGGGGAAGAAACAAGTAAGCTAGAAAAGAAGCCTGAAGTGCCCACCTATGGCAATACCTGTGGTAGACACACAAACGGGATGGTATATGCTTTCGTTCCACAAGAAGGCACAATTTCTCTTAGCCCACACTGAGCCTCAAGTACCCTTGGGGCTCTGCAGCAAGGCTGTAGAGCACCGGACGCCGAGGAACAACTGGGGTATATGCAGTTGACACACAATGGCAGAGCTGATCGAGGAACAACTGGGGTATGTGCAGTTGACACACAATGGCAGAGCTGATTAAGACAAATCTGTTCTCCTTCCTCACATACAAGACTGGAAATGCCGCTAACTTCAAACTGTATGCAGATGCTTTGATACTGTAGATTAAAATACATCAAGACAGGACAGGAGGCAGCATAACTATTAGACAGAAAGAACGCCAGCAGCTCAGTGTGGAGAGGATTGAAGCAGAGAAACAAGTGTTGCTGGGTAGAATTTCATCTCAGGTGGCTCAATTCTCAGTGCTGAGAAGCGTGGCCAGGCTCTGACCTCAGATCTAATGGGCAATGCGCTCCAACAGAAAGCAGGGCCTGGAACAGTTCTCACGGGGAAGGAGATGACTAGCCAGGTTTCCCAGTGTTAATTAGTTTGGCTTTTTTTTAAAAAAAGAAAATCATTAACTTTCTGAGTTTTCTTGGCCAGGCTTCCCAATGTGCAAGCCCTGATAGCATCATGCTGTGCATGGCATGTCCTACCTTGGCGAGCCCAGCAGGGTGTTGGCAACCTGAGCCCCATATAGGAGACCCTGCTCCTTGTGACTGGCCTCTAGCTATTTCTAGAACACTGAACACACTTCAGCATGCGGGTATTTATTCTTATAACCTTTAACAGGAGAAGGTGTTAATATGCCCTGCCCAGTCAGCTAGACCACGGAAACCTGAGGCCGACTAAAGCAAAAGGACACTTCTCTAAAGGATGTTTTATAATGCACAGGAGTCTAGAGCTACGCTTGAGTCTGGGCTGTCGAAACACATTTACTTTGGTGCAACTGACCAAAATCACAAAATCCTGCGTGATGACTAACAATAGCTGAATGTCAAAGATGCCATCTTGAGGCCTCAGAAACATCTGGGTTTGGGCACACCATTCAGTTGGTAGATGGTTTGCTTGCCTTATGTTCACAGGACCCTAGGTTCAATTCCTCAGCCAAGCACAAACCTAATGTGTGTGTCTTTAATCCCTGTACTGTGGAGAATCAGAAGTTCAAGGTTAGTCTGAGATACTTAAGAACCTGTTCCAAAAATTAATTAATTAATCAACCAAAGCAAAACAAAAGCATCCGCAAACTGGTAGTGAAAGCAGAGGTGTTGTACTGCCTTCCAAGGCTTTTCACAGTAATATGCAGATTCATAGGAATATGCAAATTTGAACAGTAAGCTAGCTTAAAGGTTATTGAATGTAATGCTTATGATTTTTCTCTCTACTTCAAGTTCACAGGCTAGCTAAATCCCAGGGAGGAGTCCAGACTGAAAGGTGCCACTTAGTGATGTATACTTTGTGTGGATATTGACATGACTTCAGTCTTTCTCCTTCTGATGGGGTTAGCCTGATGACGCATGAGCCCACCCTGTGAAGATCACTTCATCTCCTCATTAGCCTGGATTAAAAATTAATCCACACTACTTTTACTGTTTGGTTTCTGTGCCTACTAACACTCAAGGTCCACCTGGGTACCATCAGCATCTTATAAAAAGATATATTTGTTTAATTATTTTGAGATTATAGCCTAATTATATCACTTCTCCCTTTCCTACCTCCAAAACCTTCCATACAGTCCCCCTTGCTCTCTTTCAAATTCATGGTCTTTGTTTTCTTTAATGTTCATTATGCCTGCACATACACACACACACAACTTTATCATGTATGTCTGTGTATCATGTGCATGCAGTGACTACACAGGGCATAAGAAGAAGTCAGATCACTAGAAACTGGAGTTACAGAGGGTTATGAGGTATTGAACCCAAGCACTTTGCAAAAGCATTAAATCCTCTTAGACACTGAACCATTTCTCCAGCCTCCGTCCTTTGGATCCTTTGGCGATTTTCTTTCTTTCATTGTGTATCTCTAGCACATGAATCAGTGTCTGGAGGGCTAGGAAGGGAGGAGGTTCAGTGAAAAAGAGCTCTTGCTATGCTAGCAGGAGCTGACTTTAGATCCCCAACATCCCCAGCATTCAAGGAAAAAAAAGGCCAGGTGTGGCCATTCACAAGCCTGTACCATCAGCACTGTGGGCTGGGTGGCTACCAGTCTAGCTCCAGGTTCAGAGAATGAAGTGGTCTCAAGGGAAAAGGTTATGAATGAAAGATCAAGACACCTGCCATCCTCCTCTGACCTCTGCACACATGGGCAAATACACCTGTATACACACATTCATCTATACCACACACATGCCATACACAGACACACACATGTAATTAATAATAATAATAATGATAATAATAATGATACAATAACAATAATAATAAATAAGTAGTGGCAAACAGAGATAGGGCCTTTGACAGACATCTATTGAAAGCATTGGGTTACTTGGTGTGGGAGGTCCTTCTGTCTCTGTGTTGCTTTTATTGGTTAATGAGTAAAGAACTGGCTTGGCCTTAGCATGGGAAGAGGAAGGTGGAGTTAGAGAGGGCCGCCTTGCAGCTGCCACCTGACTCAGACATGCTGAAACTTTACCGGTAAGCCACTGCCATGTGGTGATACACAGATTAATGGAGATGGGTTAAACTAAGATGTAAGAGTTAGCCAATAAGAAGCTAGAGCTAATGGGCCAAGCAGTGATTTAATGAATACAGTTTCTGTCTGATTATTTCAGGGCTAAGCTAGCTGGTGGGCCGGGAACCAGCAAGCAGCCTCTAATCCAACAGTTACTGGGTATTTCAGCACAGCCTACCAGCCTTCCAACACTTCATCTCCACTCCCCACTGTTTTTCTGTCCTCAACCTTCATCTTTTCCCTCCCATTCCTGAAGCCGTGTTCACACCTTTGCTGGGTTTTCAACCGACCCAGGTTTCTTCCCTGCCCTCCTTCCATCCTTCCCCATCTCTGTCTGTCTTGGTGAATCCCTGAGCACCTTGCAAGCTACCCACTCTGCCTTTCTGAACAGGACACAGGAGGCACATCTTCATTCAGAGAACCCTCAGGGTCCACTCCATGTTCCTCTCACTGCATGCTGCACCGTGGAACTTACAATTATCTATGTTTTCTTTAGCTGCCGCATTTCAAAGCGGACAATGGTTGCCTAGATATGAGTGAATGGCACTTCGACATGCCCGACCAACATTTTTTTAAAAATAAACTGAGTGAAAGGAGTGAGTGTCAGAAAGTGTCCTGCACAGATTGTGCTAAATATAAAACTTGGAGCATGGCAAAGTGAGTTGGCCTTGCTGGAGCAGCCTCCGAGTGCACCTGTTGTCTTTGAATTCAATTCTAATGAGATGGCAGGGACCACTCATAAATATTTATGAAGACCAGAATTTGGCACAGATTGGCACTGGGCTGCACACCCCAAATGATGGTATTTCGTGCTCAGGAGCTTTCCAGCCTCATCAGTGCCATCCAACAGTGCTGCCAAAATTCCATTCCCAGAAGCAGCACGCTTTCCCTCTGGTTTGGCGTGAAAGCCTGAACCCAGATGAAATCGAACATTTCATATAGTTTACCGGTTGGCACCATAAGCTTCCTCATTTTATCATAAAGCACCCAGTTTTCAGTAAACAGAGCATTATGCAGAATGTGTGCATGTATTTACCTTCTTTTTTTAAGTGGGAGGGAAGGAGAGTCCATGTGCTTTCTCTGATGTCCTTTGTTTGCAGCCACAGGACGCTGATGGATTACTCAGACTGACATCCAATGCATCCTTAAAGCTGAAGAAAAGAAGGGGAAAGCCAACATCACACCAAGCTTGAGCAGAACCTTACCTCCTTCAGAAGTCAAGATGGGTATATCAGAATGCAACTTTTAAGCTATTTCATCTTTCCAGACACTCGGCCCTCTAGTCTTCCTCCTGCTATTCCTGACAACTTGTCTTGTTCATTTGAAATGCATGGAGAATTCTTTACATCACATTTCCCTAACTTTGTGGACCTGTATCTGCCAGGGCTGGAAGGACATATTTCCAAACAAAGTGGAATGTACACTCTCATTCATGCAGATAGCTTAAAAAATAAACTCAAATAAGCCAATCTATAAGCCTCACTTTAAATTCCAGAATGATATTTGGCAGTGGAAAAAAAATAAAAGAATTGCAGGACCTCACCATCTGGGAAATGGAGGAGGGTCAGCAGAGCCCCTTGAAAGAGGTAAAATGATTGACAGAGGTAAGAACCATTTTGCTTTGATCTGCTCCTTGCCAGTGTGGAGCCTGTGTGATGAAGACAAAAACCTCCTCTGTAAGCATTTATAAGCAAAGTGAATTAGACCTCGGAGAAGACAGCTATTTGTGGTGTAGATCAGCTGGCTAATCCAGAGTTATTTTCCAGTGACATGAAGTGCTAATGAAAAGTGTTTCCATGAAAAGCTGTGCATTGTTTGGTAGCTCTAAAAGCAAAAGTCAGTTGATGGTAAGGCTGCACACTTGGGTCTTGGATTCCGGGGATGAGAGCAGATGAGGACCTTATCTCTGGGAAGGAACACTGCATTTCCATGTTGACACGCGCAAGTGCGCGCACACATATAACTGCTCAGGGCTGCTCATCAACCTGCTTTCTGCAGTCCCGCCACTGAAGCAAACCCTGATCATGTCTGTGTTTGTGCACACGCACTCATGCGCACATGCCTCCACAAAGCCCCGCTGATTAATAGTAAGACAACAATTTCCACAACGTATCCATGCTGAGCATTGTGATACACAAACCCTAATGTAGTGGATAACAGAGAGTAGGTTTTTCAAAATCAGTAGTTTGCTTTTAGTTATTTTTAAAAAATGCTATTTTGTTGTTGTTTTAAGTCTATCACTTGTACTTTAAAACCAGAATTGTCCTATAAAAGAATCACTACGTGCTCTTCTTTTTGCTATAAAATTTGAAATCAGTAGTACACACAAGAGATTGGGATGCTGCTTTCTTTCTTCCAGAGATGTGACAGGTATGTCCTCTGGCTAATTAAAGTCCAGAAATGCTGGCAGTTGAGAGTAAGGTGAAGAATCTTCCCCTATGAGGCAGCGTAAGTTCTGTCAAGCTCCATTCTGGCAGCAGGGATTTTTACAAGAAGAAATTTCAGAGTAGCTGCCTGCCCAACAGAACCCAACACATTGGCTTCCATGAAAAGGATTTTAAGCCAAAGTGTACAAACACACTTAACAAGCTACAAGGACAGGAGAACTTTCCGTCTGCCTCCAGCAGTTGGTGACCAAACTGTCTGTGCATCAACCAAGAAGTCATCTCCTGTGCTCACAAAACTACTGAGTAGAAGCACACACATGTAACTCTTTGTTCTCTAAGCAGGTGACCATGGAAACTCCATATTATCTATACGTGTTAAGTTAGCCTGATTCTTATCTGTTAAAAATAACATTTTTTTTAAATTTACACATAAAAACGAGTGCTGGGGACAGTAGAATTCCATCAGCAGAAGACAGCCTTGAAAGGACTGCATTTTATCAATGAAAATTTTGTCATTTGATGTTCATTTTTCTTTTCCTTTAATTCATTACAACTTTATTATACACCGGTTGCAAATCAGAAAACATCTCACAGTGGAATTCTAACACCTACCCAAGTGGAGACGGTGAACTGAGCCCAGCATGTATGAATTAATTCATTGCTCTTTGCTCTTGACTCCAGGTATGAAGAACTGCTTCCAGGTTCCCATAGCCTTGGCTTCTCCAAGTTTATGAACTATATATAACCCATGAACCAAATAGTCCCTTGCTCCCACAAGTTCTACCATCAGAGCAATAAGCAATAATAAGAGCCAAGGCAATGTCCACATACAACATTTGAGCAGCAGACATCTCTTGGATGACTCCTCCACCCAAGACAAATGTGATTACAGATGACCTGGCCCTAGAAACTCACTATACAGTATTACTTCCCCCTACAACCTGATCGAGAGCTGAAGACATAAACCAAGTCCAAATGGGAATTCAGGTATGGATAAGGACTCACCAAAGGTGACAAAAAGCTGGTGATGGGGGGCAATCTAGACTATCAGTACATCAGCTTCTAAGATAATACATCAGCTAAGGGGGCAGACATAGAGTAGCTCTAAAGAGCCTGACTTAGAACACATGGAAAAGGTGATTTATAAGGGAGAGAAAAACACTAGTGTCTCTAGATAGGACAGCATGCTTTTGGAGAAAGGAACACAGAGGGTCATGTTGTGTGTAAACCTCATGTGAATACCTCATGTGAATGAAGGGTTTACACACTGGGGCTTTCAAAGAAGCAATTTCTATTGCCTTCAGCTACATCTCCCCGAGCCTGCTGGACTGGTGTCATTCTAATGAGAATGATATCAACTGCTGTCTTTTGAGGACCCTAGAGCCCTGAGCTATTCTAGAAAGCTGGCCTGGGAAATGACTTGGAACTCAAAGTCACTCCCAGTAGTAGCGTAAGTCCTGCCCTTATCTTCCTTTACTCCTCTGTAATCTATGAATAGTCTTTAAAAACCAGAAAATGAATAGCAAGTCAAAGCTGTCACTCATCCCGTGGTGACGTAATGTCATGAGCATCAGCACCTTGAACCTGGGGATCCCTTCTCACTGTTCTTCAAGACACCGTTCTACCCCAGTTGTGGAGAGTCTCTTCTAATAGCGGTCCATAGGTGAGTTGATTTTTTTTTCCCTGTCTTGTAACTCTTGCTCTCCATACTTCTCTGCAGTAGATGGAACCAGTCACCCAGAGCAGCGTCCTCTAAGGATTCAAATACAGCATCAAATTCTGCATCAGTGCTGGCAGGGAAAAAACAGGAGAATGCTCTCCTGGTTACATTCATCTGTCCCGAAAAACTCTCCTCCTCCTGCCCCACAGCCACTGGGAGCTAGTCCCTGCCCATCTGTGGAGACAGACCACTTTGGGGCTTCTAATAATCCAGAGGAAGTCACTGGCTCAACCATAGCATTCTTCCCTTTTGCTAACTGAATCATAAATGCTGTTTACTTGTGCCCATCTGCATTCAGTTCTGTATTAGGTGCATTTCTCTACCCAATCACAAGACGGCAGCTTCAAATGAGCATTAAAATGAGTGAAAATTCAGAAACCATCTGTAACATATTCTAATATCAGGATGAATG
The DNA here is from genome assembly GCF_000317375.1 of Microtus ochrogaster. Lineage (NCBI taxonomy): Eukaryota > Metazoa > Chordata > Mammalia > Rodentia > Cricetidae > Microtus > Microtus ochrogaster. The sequence continues at coordinate 92,353,715 of NC_022009.1, read as the reverse complement.
CATAAGGAAAATGTGGCACACAGTAGAATATTGCTGTAAAGAAATATGAAATGTGACATTTACAAGTAAATACAGAGAGCTGGAAAAACAATTACACTGAACGAGGTCAGCCAGACTCAGGAAGACAAACTAACTCTCTTATGTGTGGGTGGGTCCTAGTTTTGAGTCTTTGTTTTGTATATTTAAGTTGGAGTACATGTAGAATCCAGGTTATCAGAAATGGACTATTGAAAGCAGATACATTAAGGCGTGGGAAAAAGGAAAATGTAGGCGCCATGAAAACAGAGGGGATTCTGAGGCTGGAAAAGTTCAAACATTGGGGGAGTTGGGGCAGGGGAAGTGAGGGATGAGGAAACTTAGCAAAATGAAGCGTACATGAAATCTGTACAGAAACCTACATCTCCCTGCATGTAATCCCAGCAAAATCTACAGAGGTGGCAGCAGAGCACAGGTGACAGGAAAGATGAGGTGTGTGGGCGAGGGGGGCTGATATCCCGGTTACAGTGTTTAGTAAGGCTGGCAGCAGAGCAACTGAGCAGAGCCCAGTACGGTGGTAGATTAACCCAAGGATGTACAAAGAAGCCATATGGAAATGCCTTAGTTTGTAAGTTCAACAAATAAAACTTAAAGTGTCTCTTTGTTGGATGCTTTTTATCAAATATAACCTATATATTCTATTTTATTCTAGACATTTCTTAAAATAGTATTTATTCTTTCAAAATATCATTGTGTATACAACGTATTTTGATCACATCTGTTCGGTACTTTCTCCATCCACCCGCCCCCCATCATCCCACTCTGTCTCCTTCCAACTTCCTGTCCCTTTCTATTGTTATTAACCACGGTCTGAGTCTAGCCAGCGATGCCATAAATGTCTGGGTGTGAGGCGTTCCTCTGCAGCGTGGGCAACCTACTGGTAAACATGTCCCCAAAGGCTAATGACTTACTGCCTGGCAGTATGATCGGCGGCCAGTGAGTGTTCCAGATGGCAGCGCCAGCCTGCAGAGTCCAGGAGATCCACACTGGGAGGTGCTATAGTATCTGCTACAGAAATTCCTGGATCTGGCTCTTCTTTCAGCATTGGTCCACACAGCACCCTCCGGTGGGAGAAGCGCCCACTCTTGGGGAAGGCTGCACATTTTAAAGAGTGTGTGCAAGTGTTATTCACATGTTCATTTTTGTGTTATGTGTGCTCAAACAGTACATAACGGAACCGCATGTCACCAGACCCATTGCGTTTTCATGGACTGAGTGCCCACTTTTCCTCACGGTGAGCTGATACTTGAGACTCTTTCTCGTTTACAGAAGGAAAAGTAAATTCAATTTGTCAGGCAACCAAAAGTCCCCTCTTGGAAATGAAAAGGTGGCCTCTGTTTTGATCAGCCTTAGTCAGCAACACAACTCACTCACCAAGCAAAGGCTTCTTTTTCCACCCGTATCGTGTGCATCTGTCTGGCTGTGAAACCCAAGGGGAGCTATTACATTACTGGAGGAAGCTGCAAGCTGTAAGGCACCCGAGTACTTCAGCATGGAGATCTGCTTATTTTCCTTAAGTGGTATTAAGTGCTCCAGTGTGCAGCGGAGTCATCTACCCAGGGGAAGCCAGGGTTCGCTGGATACTTTGCGGCGTCCTGGGGAATCCCTGCACCACGAGTCCCCAAGCTCTGTCCTTGCCAGGCTCGCCCCCTCTACCTCCTGGTAATTTATTAGGAGCAGTGAGTGTCCCCATCCCTGCTCTAGCATTTCTCTTGGTCCCAAGCTACTGGTTTTGAACTAAAAACAAAGGCAGCTGGGACTGTATTTCAAGACGGGATTTAGCCCTGCCAGAAACCATGGCGTATCTGTTCGTTCACTTAAAAGGGAAATCAAAGTTTCTTCTCCCATTTTTCCCCTCGAATTGTTGTGCTTTAGACCTAATCCAAGGCCTGGAAGAGAAGAACAAAGAAAGCTGTATTTTCTAGGCCGGAGGGACTTCATCCTATGTACCAGTCCCACTGGAAAGTTGTGGACGTTAGCTGTTCCCTTCTTACAAGTACAGGCAGCTAACTACCCTGGCCTTACAGCATAGCTGATCCTACAGCTGACTCTATTCTGATTGTGTTGTTCCTGGAAGCAGCCAATAAAAACAGACCTCACATCCAACAATCGCTTTGTAGATAATTTGTACAGAAGCAGGAGATACTATTCAGTCCACCTCAGTTTCTGAGGCAGCATCCTTGCTGAGCCTGGAACTCATCCATTCTGCTAAGCTGATGAGCTGTCAAGTCCAAGGGACTCACCTGCCCCCACTGTCCCAGACCTGGTACTTCAGGTCACCTGCTCCTCTACCTGGCTATTAGACAGGCTTTGGAAATCAATCACATGCTCAAGCTTGTGTGACAAGAACTCCCGAGAGTGAGTCTTACCCACTGCCCCAAATGCAAGTCAAGCCTTTGCAGTCCTTGTGGATTAACTATTCTTTGTCACATCTCCCCCAGCCCTATGACAACCACATGGAAGCTGCCAAGAGTTCTTTTTAATCAACTGAACATCATGTCTCTAAACCCATCCCATTCCCAAATTTCTGTCAATGGCCAATAGCACCATCAATTTCACTCAAAAGGCAAATCACTGTTTTTATTTTGTGTAAGAAAAAAAATCAATGATACAGTGTTTGTTTGTTTAATTCTAAATGAAATTGAATTGTTACCGTCAATTTGACATAGAAGTCTGTGATGGAGATTATCTCCCTGCAATGAATGAGACTTACAGTTAGCTGGGCATCAGGGAAGCATGGAAATCAATGGAACTGCTCATCTTTGCTGTGTGGTTAGAGCGCTAGGACTCACACAGGCTCGGGTAGTACATTTATGCTCACCTGGGGCCTGCAGTGCTCACTGCCCACACCAAAGAGGGGCTCTTGGCAAGGATGGAGGCATGGTGGTCATCAGTCATCCTCACCTGCCCAGGCTCCCCTTTCCATTAGGAGTGGGGAGCCTCTGGGCAGAGCCAGGAAGGGGAAGGATTTCCTCCACTGCCAAGATTTTCACAGCTGCTTCAGAGCAAAGATGCAATACGCACAGAGTCTAAGTGGAGGAAGCAAATTATGCATTAAAATAATATTTGTTTGACAGGCAGGTTGATTTCTCCTGAAGTCCTTCGCCCCTGTAAAAATGACTAATTAGTATTTGTTTGTATCTATGGTTACAATTATATTAATAAATGGCATAACATCGACACATGGCAGATGCTGTTAGAAGCCCTTATCTCATTTTGAACACTTGAGTCTGAAACAAGGAAAGGTTAATTTATTCATTCAAGGTCATATAAAGATGAAGCCATCTTTCTGCAGATCCCAAACACCCCCTTGCATCCTCCTTACATGAGGCTTTGGATCCTGGGAACTCATCTCCTGGCATCAACCTTAGTGCCTGCTTCTGTTCTCATATGTCTGCAAATGTCTATCTTCCTAAGGCTATCAATACAGGGTGGAGGGCTCATAGGAAACCAATATGACCTTACCTTTGTTTGTATCTGTGTTGACCTCTAAAATGATAAGTTCCTGAGCATTTCAGAGTCCAGTATTTACAAAATAGTCTAATTATCACTTCCATGTTGTAGTGGTTTGAATAGGAATGGTCCCCATAGACTCACATATTTGAATGCTTGGCCCATAGGGAGTGATAATATTAGGAGGTATGGCCTTGTTGGAGTGGGTGTGACCACTGTGGAGGCAGGGTTTGAGGTCTTATATATGCTCAAGGTCTGCTCAGTGTGGTATGCAGTTCACTTCCTGTTGTCTGCAGATCAAGATGTAGAACTCTCAGTTCCTTCTACAGCACCTTGTCTGCCTGCTTCCTGCCATGTCCTGCAAGGATGATAATGGGCTAAATGTCTGAAAATGTAAACCAGCCCCAATTAGATGTTTACCTTTATAAGAGTTGCCATAGTCATGGTGTCTCTTCACAACAACAGAAACCCTAAAGCACAAGTGTCTATTGATTCCCATGAGTGTGTACTATTTTAAACACTTAAATTTATATTTATTAATTTAATCATCTCTCAGTACTTCTGTGAGGAAATTTCTGTCATTATCCATACATCATAGAATAGGAAACTAAGGCACAGAATGATGACATCATTTCCAGACATTCAGAGTCAAACATGCCTAGAAAGTTTTGAACCGCCATGGTCTGCAGAACCTCAGATGAAGAAAGCTCATCCACTCAAGATGACCTTCTCTTCCTCCCCATTTCTTCCTGTTCTCACTCCTCGTATTTCTCCTTCCCCAGTCCTCTCTTCTTCCTCTTCATTCTTCTCTTCCTCCTCTGCTACTTCTGTAATCTTTCTGGCAGTCAAATGTGTACTTAATGCCATGCTAAGTAAAGATTATAGTGGCTGAGCGTGAATCCTACACATAACATTGATCTCAGCCAGAGGTGAGGAAGAAGCAAGGTAGGATCTTTCCTTCAGAGGGATCAAGGCCTCAGAGAAACATCGATATTGGACTGATAGGCCCCAAAACTGTAAAAAATAATCACTTAGTATTTTATATAACCTCTCTAAATTGTGCCTTTGCAGCCTCAGGAAACTCCACAGCACTCTGGACAATGCACAGCAATAAAATCAAATGTTTCAATTCAGCGCCAGCATCTTTAGAAGGAAGGCATCTGAGCCACACCCAGGATGCTATGGAGACAGGAGAAGCCAAGAAAACAGAAGACTTCCAAGGGTCTAGTTATCCATTGTACATTCATTTGTTCAAATGCCCTTGCTAGAGAGATTATGATCTAAACCTCTTCCTTGCAGTTCCTACAGTCCTACCTGTGCTTTGCTCATACAATGAACAACAGTAAAATGCTTTTGACACTAGCTTCAACCCCCTGCACATCTTTTCTTCATTTTTGAGCTTCAGACCTATGTCAGAAAGCTTCATGGAAGCCGGGCGGTGGTGGCACATGCCTTTAATCCCAGCACTCGGGAGGCAGAGGCAGACAGATCTCTGTGAGTTCGAGGCCAGCCTGGTCTACAAGAGCTAGTTCCAGGACAGGAACCAAAAGCTACAGAGAAATCCTATCTCAAAAATCTAAAAAAAAAAAAGCTTCATGGAGGGGGTGAGAACAGTCAAGGGAGATATAACAGCCTCAACCTCCACTCTACATGCTCATATACATATCAACAGGCAATCGCACATACATCCCCATGAAGATGTACACATAAGCATACAGGCATACAGTACACACAAAAGCCTTCAACTGATAGGGCGAGGCCCATCACATTAGAGAATACTGTTTACATCAAACCTACCAGTTTAAATATTAATCTCAAGGGAAAGCACCCTAAGCCAGAACTGAGCCAGAATGTCTGGGCTAAGTGGCCCAGCAAGGTTGGTACGTACAGTTAATCACTGCCACGTCCACAGCACTGTCTGACTCAGGCAACTCCACCATAAATGCAATTTTAGCATCCAGGCATCAGCATATACATGTGAGATGCCAGTCCGCAGAAGTCTGATTTACTCGGCGGCGCTACATAAAACTCACTGAAGTGGGGGGAAAGACAATGACGCAGCCACTGGAATGTTTGTTGCTTACATACCAATGCAGTTCAGGGTGAAAAACATTCAAAAGGAACAAAAAGTAGGGTAACATAATCTCACAGAACTTTTTCAATAAAGTTACAGTCAGAAGACTGAAAATACATGGACCCGAAGAGCATAGTGTTTTCATGTTGGCAAAATAACCTGCATGAAAACACAGAGGGAAAAGTAGAATTGCAGTTGAAATGGAATTTTCTTCATTTAAAACATTATAATAAGACATGATGAAAATTAAAAAAAAACTTTCATACACCAAATTAACAATTCCTGAAATGAATGTAATTTTCAATAAATAATATGACTTTAAACTGAAATTTAGGTTGACATGCATTGATTCAAATGACAAACTGCTGTAAGCCACCTGCATCATGCTACATACAAAAGCATGATAGGAAACATTCATATCCCAGCGTGTTCTTTTTCTCTTCCGGCTCTACACTGGCATTCGAACATGAGGTGTCAAATGAAAATGAAGGTCAGGAATTGGAAGCTGTGTCCCAATGACACTTACATGTCCCAAAGAAGGCACCTGAATTAGCCTATTAGGAATGGGGACCTAAGCTCTGAGAGATAATGCCTTTTGGTGGTCTGGAAATCCATTTTATTTTCTCTGTTAAATAACTTAAAAGACATATTCTCTTATCCATGTATCAAAAAATGTGTTTCACACAGAGCTTGCCCAGAGCCAAGGAACGAACAGAACTGGTCCATCTCATCAGTGTTGGTAAGACTGTAATATGACAAATTGAACTGGGGTGTCAATCAGCCTCTTAATGTAACCTTCTACATGTGAGAAGGGACTCCTGTCACTTTGGAGTGCCACAACACAAGATAAGTGTTTTATTCATGTAAAAGAATAGAGACAAGCTATTTACGTTTTGTGCCACAGAAAGTTGCTGGACAAGACACTTGCATAATGTTGATTTGGTTTGGGGGTGCATTTGTTATGTCCCTCAGACTATCTTTAGAAAAATCCAAGAAGGACTAACAGACATCTCAAACCAAAAGTGGAAAATGCCTTAAAAATGACACCTGAGTTTGTACTCTGAACGACACACATAAATGCTCACAAACATCACACTCACACCTCACATATACTCAATATACATCACAGTCACTATCAACTATTCTAATAAGCAAAATGACTATTACGTCAACAGAATGCAAGGCGACAGTAAAGACAAAGTTTTTTGTGTTCTTATGAGATCAGTTCCCTTCAATTGAGCCTCCTGGTAACAATGTCACTATGTCCCATCCTCCCTTCCTGGGAGAGGAGAAGGGTCATCTTCATGCCTGTGTGCAACGCATTCTCAGTGTGAACTCAGTATTGTTGCAACTCTGTGCTGTCTAGAGAGAAAATACCAAGCTGGAGGCAAAGCAATGCTTTTCTTTGAAAGCTATCATGCTTGATTTTTCTCAAATATTAGTTTGGATATTCCAAAATTGGAAAATAGGTCAGGTGTATTAAAAAGGCAGAAATCGCTGGTAAGGAGCAGGAGAGGGAGCTCAGTAGTTGGGAGCACTTGCTGCTCTTCCAGAGAACCTGAGATTAGTTCCCAGCACCAAAGGGAAGCATCTCACAACCATCACATGCACAGACACATGCACACCCACACATACACACTTACACACACTCATGCACACATGCATTAAATACTTTAAAATAAATTAATGTCAAAATTTCTAACAGGAAACATTGCAACATAAAAAATGTAGAAAAATTTTACTATTTTCTTTTTTGTTTAAAATGAATAATGTACACAAATATTTCAAATCTGATTTCAAGAGGAATGGCTAGGAGAAGAGACCTGTCTAGACAACAGACTTCTTACACAATTCTCTTCTTCCTGGTCCCTTCCTTCAGAAAGGACCGGAAGAAAGTAGCCATCAATTCAGTTGTCTGTTTGTTTCTACAGAGCAGAAGATTAAGACCTGCTTCCCCCAATGTATAAGGAGGAAGCTGGTTTTCATTCATCGGTCTGTAGGGCAGCAGAGAGGATCTGTCTAAATGTGACCAGATGTGGCTTCCCGAGTGGCTAGGCTTTCATCAGACAATCTTCCCCCAGCCTTCTTACCTTTCATCACCATCTTCTCCCTGGTCTCCTCAGATCTGAGAAACCAGAGTGGACCCAGGCCCCAAGTCACGAAGGAGGCGTAAAGGCTGTGATCAACGGTAGCACCCACAAAGACTACAAAAGCATGGATGTCTGTGGCTATTCAGAGAAGGGTGGGTGAAGATTCCAGCATTTTCAGGCATCTAGAACATGGATCATTGCTCTCAAATGAAAGTTAGTTCGCATCTGAGCTCTCCTGGGCTTGCATGGATGCTTGCGGTCTGTGGATGAGAAGCTCTTTGATAGGAAAGACCTAATCCCACAGCTTGCTTTTCCGTGGTTCTAAGGTTTGGGACAGAGAAGACTCTAAATGAGTTTATGGTCATCAGTTCACTCTCCAGTTTGCAGCCAGATCAGGACCCCATGCTGATCTGCTTCAACAAGCCATTTGTGAACTCCTTGCTGAACTGTTAGCATTTAAAAGTTAGCATTAAAATGGTTCCTCCCCCAGAACCTGAACTCCTTCCTACACAATTAAGTGCACTAAGCAACAGGAACTGATTTTCTTGAAGCTAGATTTCCAAGACATGGATGTTGGTAAGTTTGACTTGCCCCTGGCTTGCAGATGACCTCTTTCTCTGCTCTCTCCTTGTGGTCTTCCCTTTGTTTCTGCTGAGGGACCCTAATCTCCTCTCCTTATAGAGAGACAGCACAGTGAATTACAGAGACCCTAATGATGTCCCTTCTACTTTGTTACCTGTGCAAAGGCCCTACCTCAAAATGCTGTTCTCACACATCTTAGAGACTGTCATCCAGCCCCAATGTTCAATTTGAACATTCAAAACTCAACAGAAAGTCAGGCTTAACAGCCAAGGTATCAAGTAAGTATGGAGAGTAAATAGGAAAAAGTAAACAAGACCTTCTAGAATGGCCATCTTAACCAGACTTCAAAATTTCTAGCTTTGTGTTAATGAGCATGATGAACAAAACTTTACTAGGAAAGAATTTAAGTAACAAGTGAGGATTAGTTTTAAAAAAAAAATAGTTTTCAAGGTAGGGGGATGTAGTATTGACTACAGAGCAAAAGAGTTCCATAGAGGTAAGGGGTGGACACACAAAGACAGTGTTGGCCCTGATTCCCATGTCTTTCCACTATGCAAATGAGGGATTCCTTTCTACAATCAGCAGATGTACCCATGCTCAGGGGCTGTTGCTGACTAGAGTTGGTAGTTCATTGATGAAGTACCAGCGATAAGCTTGGCCTGTCTACTTGCTGTTCATCCAGTCATCAGGAATAGGAATGTGGCCTTGCTTGGGCCTCAGAGTTCAGCTGTTGGTTCCTCCAAGAATACAATATGGTGAGCCCCAAGTGACTGCTGAGCACATTGAGTATTTAGTTTCAGTGAGCGACTGGTCTTCCAAGACATGCAACTCTTACTAAAGTCCTAAATAAGCAAATTAAACACTTTGCTAAATGTTGAAATCTACCACCAAGAATTAGGGCCAATCTTAAAGACAAGGTGAAAACCAGCCAAGAAGAGTGGTGTGTGTGTGTGTGTGTGTGTGTGTGTGTGTGTGTGCGCGTGTGTGCAGAGAGTGACTTCCGACTCCCAGACGTGTGCACAGGAGATGGGGCAGTGAGAAGGCAGATTTTAAGATACTAATTATTGCTTTGACCCATATTAAATCTAGAAAGCTCCCGAAGGGACAAATTTCATTTTCTCTCTATCTTGTCCTTCCTTTTCTACAGGAAGAACTACTATTTCTAAACTAAACATTGAAGCCTTTTACGTCAGACTCACTTCTTGTTCACACTGGCATGGACCAAGGGAATGCTGACAGGAACTGCTTCTGTTGAAAGAGACCCTTGGACCTGCCCAGAGACTGTGCTTGTGATGTGAGTCACAGCGGTTTAACGCCAGTCACCAGGAACTCTCAAGATTCGGCTGGGTCCTTTAAGAGTGTTTATAAACGTTCTTTGTGATACGGAATGAAGAATAGTGTTTAGATATTCCCTCCCATTATGCAAGCCATAGGCCTGCACGGCCAAGCTATCATTGCCCTTCAGACTTCTAAAGGTCTCTGTAGCACGGGAAGTCCCTTACGAATGCATAAGAATAATTAAAATCTTTTCCCTGGGGGTCCACAAAAGTTTTTCTCAACTTAGACAAATTTGGGGATTCAAAAGAAGAGCATTATTTGGTGGATTTCCCCCTAAATATGGGGTCCAGTTTCTTCATCTTTGTCATTATTATTTTTATGGGTAACAATAACAATCTGAAGAGGGGAAATTTAAATACTTCCCAATAAGACAGAGGCAGCTCAGGGAAAAACTACTTCTGTAGTTACTGTGTGTTTTCTACTCGAGACACCCTCTGTTTTTGAAGAGATTCTCAGCAAAATTAACAAGCCTATGTGCTTTAGTGTTAACATAATGCAACAGCATGGCATTCGAGTTAATGTTTACCTTGGGTAAAACCTTACCTTGCTTTACTGATTTCAGAGAGATAGTTTATCTATAGCCATTGTTGTAGATAGTTTTAACAAATTACAAAACACCACATGCTTGTTCCTATACCTCCTGGATGAGGAGAGTCACCAGATGCCCTATGGATGATGGCAACCACTGGGAAGATGAGTCCCAAAGTCCCACATTCCCTGTTGTTCTGACCATGTCCTGGTCAAAAAGTGACTTGGGGGAGGAAAGATTTCTTCTGGCTCAGGGTTTAAGAATATGTCCTCTTGTGGCAGGAAAGACATGGCAACTACATCCCTGAGAGCCTGGGAGTGTGGCTCACATCTTGGTAATCAGGAGGCAGAGACAACACAGGACTCAGCCTAAGATTCAAGCCTCAGGGCCTCTAACCAGACACCTACTTCCTCCTCTTTTCGGGGACCACTTCCTGACAAGTCCACAATTTCCCCAAACAGCGCCACCAGCTGGAGATTGGGAAACAGTTCACAGTCAAACTGTATAATCCCATTCCAGACAAACAAATGACATCATCTCTATTTCACTACTTAATGTGAGCCAGTCCTCAGAATAAGAGGCAGGAGGGGAAGGCAGGAGGCAAGGCCCCCTCTGGAGAGGAGCTCTATCCTGCTTGGAAAGTCAAAGGGGTAACACTTCACATTGGTGTCAGGCAGGCTATACCTTAGGAGGTTTTCATAGCACGCATGTCTTCCAGGGTAGTCAGCACGTAAGAAGATACCCTTTGGTTAACAGCAGTAATCATTGGTACTATGGCTTAGTACTTGCTTTCTATTTTCTAAAATGTCAGGGTTTATGTAGCAAAAAGACTGTGATACTGTAAAATCAATAGCAGAGCACTTGGTACTATAGTCATAAATACCTAGTTTCTTTATGTGTGTGTATGCATATATAAACTGTTATATTAAAATGTATTATATAAACATCATTTATATATTACATATAAATTTGTTTATATATTCCTTATAAATAAATATTCTATTGTATATATGTATACATATATACACACATATATATCCCTTGTCTCATATATATATGAGACAAGGTCTTGCTGCTGTCCTCGCTGGCCCAGTTAATAAGGTTGGACTCAAAATCATAAACCTTTACCACCCTCTTCCTCCCAAATATTGAATCAAAAGTGTATAACACCTACACCCCCACACGACTAACTGTTTTTCTTGTGACTCATGATTATAATTCTTTTTAAAAGAAGGAATTAAGTAAACTTAAAGATGACTTCTGCCATCCTTAAGATGTTTTACTTCAATGTTATATTTTATAAAAATTTATGAGAGAACCTAGTTAGCATTTTACTAGTTATTAAACCACAGGTGATTTTAAGGTTGTCTGTTTAGATAGGACTGATGTCTTCACGCCTCACTTTTCAGTAGAAGAAAAGTTATTGTCCAGTAATGTTAATTACAGTGGGTATGGGAGCCAAAGCCCTGGATGGAGATGAGGGTTTTCTGTTGGGTCTGTAGGGCCGCAGCTTCATTAGTTTGACAATGCACCTATCCAAACATTTTAGGGTGTGTGTGTGAATATGACGTTTCTTCTCAAGTCTTCAACTAGCAGCCAACATTAACAAATATCACTTATTCTGGAGTCTATGAAATGGGCTCACAGTTTGCAAACCTTTGCTTCCTCTTAGCACTTCACACTACTTCTAATAAAATCCAGATGTCCCTGATCTTTATTTTAGGGATTTACTTTTCTTAACCAAAAAGAGTAGTATTTTCCATAACGATTGCTGACTTCCCAGGAAATCAAATCATTTTTCACATCAACACCATGTTCCGAATCCATTTCCAACTAACTTTTGCTTTACAGTGCTCTGATTGTGATCACTAAACCATTTAAACAATATTGCTGATTCCAAGATCCAGTGACAACCGATTATTTATTGTGCAAAGAGAGGACACAAGGAAAACCTTTTAGATGCATTCATGCATTTCACAATTTCAAAATTATATCATGCATTGGAAGGTTCAGAAAGAATGCAAGAGCCAGAGGGAAGAGCGATCACTGTGAAATGATGTCCCGTGGACATGGTTTAGCTGTCCACACATGAACTCACAACCATGGCCACCTGCACAAGGTCTTTGCAAGCTCAATCCAATTAAAATGTTACCTGGATTGTGAAGAGACTCCTGAGACTCCACCCCTATTGAGGAGATATTGTCAGTTGTCGGTGGATGGATGATGGGCAGTTACTTTTCTTTAGGACCGTGACCACTCATAGATTGCCCATTCCCCAATGGATGCTCTCATACCCCTGATGATATGGGAAGCAGGAACTGGACTCGGTGTGTCAGAAAATAAATAAATCATAAAATAAGCTCATGATGTTGAGAGGGAGATGTAATGGCAGATTCTGGGTGGAGGTGAGGGAGGAAAGGTGGACATGATCAAGATAGACTGTATATATGCAGGAAAATATTTAAATAATAATAATAAAATCTCAGCAGACAATGCATCAATCCTCATTCTACACCCCATAAGTCAATGGGTTTGGTGTTTAACATCATCTTCCACACAAGTCATTAATCTCAGCTATGGAGACTTTGTAAACAAAACGTAAACTATTTTATTTTAAAATCTGATTTTTGTTCATTCCATTTAGAAACATTTATGATGGAATCATTTTAAGGTCTCTGTGTGCTGGGATTGCAAGTGTCGGCCCATACCACAAAATAGTCACTCCCAGGGGTCAGCTTCACCAGTTCTTTGTAGAACGGGATTCCAAAATTATTGAAGGGAAAGCCATTTCCAGCACCCAATCCTTGGAGATTATTAGACACCAGTATCCGGATTATTGGGTTGCTTTGTTTGCAGTTCCTCTGTGTGGCCTGGGCAGAGACCTTCACATACCCTAAAACTCTACACATACTTAGCATGTAGATTCTATAGTATGAATTGATGTGCATACCAAAGTTAGTGGAATATAAATATATAAAAACTAGCAGCAGACAGTGACTTTGGGTAGAGTACCTTTCCTCAAAAGTATTGCATTGCTTATTTTAAAAAATAGGGCTAGACTGTCCTGGAATTTCAGGGGCTTCTATACTGAAGACAGAAATTTCTCAAAAGTAATTGTGAAAAGGTAGACTATAGTTATTGACATAAGAGCTATAACATGTAAGAAAATTTACAACTTAGTTGGCTATTTTTCTACTCTTTTTTTCTTTGGGGACTTGCCACCCAACTTCCAAATAAACACACAGGTTTATTCTTCCTTTTGAATGCCTGGCCTTAGCTCGGCTTATTTCTAGTAAGCTTTTCCTAACTTCAATGATCTCATCTACCTTTTGCCTCTGGACTTTTCCCTTTCTCTATTCTGTGTGTCTTTCTTTGCTTATTATCCTGTTGCTGGCTGTGTGGCTGATCTCTGCTGTCCTCCTCTCTTTCTCTTTTTCTCACTCCTTTTTATTCTCTTTTTCTTCTATTTATTCTCTCTGCCTGCAAGCCCCGCCTCTTCTTTCTCCTGCCTACCTATTGGCCAATAAGCTCTTTATTAGACCAATCAGGCATTTTGGACAGACAAAGTAGTAACATAGCTTCACAGAGTTAAACAAATTCAACACAAAAGAATGCAACACATCTTAAATTAATATTAAATAAATATTCCACAACACAAATGAATGTCATGTATCTTCAATATTCAACAATATACAATTCTTTTTCTACACTGTGACTCTGCCATAAAATATACTCTGTCACATGATAGTGTATAATTTAAAATTATAATTCTATATAAATTAATCTGCTTGACCATTTAAATTCTTATTTAAATTATTTAAATTTAAAGTTGCTTGACCATTTAAAATCTTGGTCCAGTCACATTGTCACAAAGTATCATGTCACAGATTTGAACAAAGGCAGTTGAGCATCCCTAAAACTGCTCTCCATCCATGTGTGCTGATCTCACCTCCATTTTACAAAAGAGAAAGCCATTCTTCATTTTCTGTTTCATTATATTCTTAGCTTCTTTTGTTTCCTAATGTTAGACATTAGGAAGCCTTAGAACCAACTCTTTTACATTGTTATTGGCCACCAAAATAGCTCATGACATTCCTTCATGATGATGTCATTAACTAGCAATGGTGACTGGGGGTGTTATAGTTGAGTGTCATTTGCCCAAGAGATGTCATGATAAGACTTCCCCTTGGCCTTGAAGTGAGCAATTGTAACCAATCTTAACCAATCTTTTCTTATTTTTTAAAAATTCTAAGTTGGGATGTTGACACATCTTTTAATCTTTACTGCATGTTATTCCCCGTAATGCAAAACTGATTACAGGATAATATATAGAAATGAAAATTAAGGGTGAAGTCCTTCAAAAGCCATAATCTGTAGTACTTGATAATGGTGGTGAGCACACAGTCTGTTCATCTTTGCACTCCGAATTTTCACCTACTTTCATGAGATTGAAATGCAGGAAATCTCCATGTTTCCCGTTTTCCTTTGGGTCAGCATTTTTATCACCAGACTACAAAACCATGAATGAGTCAGAGACAAGAGGAAATGAGGGTGGCTGGAGCAGAGTTTATGTCAGGGCTGCTCTGCCAGCAGCTTTACATGCCTCTACCATGTGTTCTAGTGTTCAGTGAAGGTGGCTATCGCCTCTCCGGGGTCCTTAGCATCCTTTCCAGGGGACCATAAACGATGATTAGGAGAACGCAGGCTTCAGAAATGGCCAGAGGGGGGTTCTGGTCATTTTTTCCAGTTTGGTCATTCAAAACAAATTCCTTCTCCTTTTCATCGGCTCTGCTTACTTTAGAGAAACAGTTTTGGTTTTACAGGAAGCCACAGGCTAAACGAATGTCTTTAAAATCTCACACATTTCTGGCGGTGCTGAGAGTGGTTTTAAAGGGCCCACAGGTGTAGAGCTGTCATTTCTGCCTTGGGTACCTTATGACCAAATGGAACAAAAGTCCCTTCCGCTCACCAGGGATGAAATCCGTGCCGGGAGTGCTGGGGTCCAATTAGGGATTGTTTGATTAACCCACTTCAGTTTCAATGCTCAATTTTATCTGTTCATGGATTTTTAGCTCCACAATTTACAGTGTCTAAAAATGGGGGGAGGGGATTCGTATGTAAATGAGAAGTGATTGTGGCTTAGTCTCTGGCCATCAAACACACCGAACATTGGGCTCACCCTCTTCAGAGAGAGGACTTTCCTGTAAGACACATGGACTCTGAAGCGTGAAAAGACAAGCATTTTCTGTCTCACTTTCCTGTGTGTTTGCTTTTTAGGGCAAAATAAGTGGAACACAAGGCAAAACGAAGAGGCGCCCAGCAACGCAAACGCAAACGTTGTGACAAGTTCAATTTCACACTTTTCCTGGCCAAGAGCAACTCGTGAATGGACATCATTCAGAAAAGAGGTTCAGGGAAGACTTCCTCAGCCGAGCAGGGC
>NC_022009.1:92297903-92337577 GCF_000317375.1 Microtus ochrogaster | reverse complement strand
CTGACTGCCAGCCCCACCTTTTCCTCTCTTCTGCCTCGCTATTGACTGTCCAACCAGGTGTTTTAGAAAAGCAATTCATACAACTTTACAGAGTTAAACAAATGAAACATAAAAGAATGCACTAGAACACTGCATCATTAAATAAATACTCCACAGCATAAACATCTTCAACTGATATTCCATAACACCTCTGCATAGCTATTTCTGACTGGCGTGGGCTCCATATTTTAAACAGGTAAGCACTGAAGTCAGAATCTCGATTGTTGCAGCACAGACCCTTTTGTGAGAAAAGACCAGGGATCAGGGCATCAGGGTACCATGAAAGCTGTCATTTAAGGTAGAGACCCTGTATGTTCTTCTTTACAAATGACCCTGCAGCCCGTGTGACCTAGAAAATCGCTGCTTTGCTTTTGCCTAGTCCTGCTGAGGAGCATCCACAGCTCTCAGCTAAGCATATGCCTTGCCTGGAGTTAGTGAGAACCAAGCATTTCTTGAACTTTTGTAATCCAGGAAGTGTGGGGCATCTCAGCATTGTGTGCAGTGTGTCAGTTCTAATTGCTCTCTGTTGATATTCTTCTGTAATAAGAGCACTGTAATTCCAGGAATGTTCTAGAGCAACCCATCAGACAGCTACTAAAACATTCCATGTTCACCAGCTGCCTCTATACAAGATACCATCACAAATACAGTGAAAGCAGGCCTGAGCAGGACTCTGGTCCACTCAGCTCTGTCCGTTCCAGACTCCTTGGGAACCGTTCGGGGTTGGAAGGATGATTGTTGCTGTTCCCATGTGCCAAGCACATTGAGGGCTCCTCTTGGCTTTGCTGGGCATTGGTGAGGGGGCACTGGTTTTAGTTTAGACTTGCTCACCTGCTGAATGCACTGGATTCAAATCAGATGTTCTTTCAAAACTGTAGTTCACTTTAAACACTCTGTTGGCTTTTTATGAATTAAACTCCACTTGGTTTTTAAGGCCAAATCCACAACTACTTGGAAGCTGTACATGACCCTTCCCACTGCTGCGCTGGCCTCTCGGATGGTTGGGAGGAAAGACCCTTGAGTTTCTGAAGAGCCTAGTCATTAGGTGAAACTGAACCCTAGGAATTCAGACTCCATTGGATCCTGTCCTTATACAAGTATATTCCCGAGTCTCTCACTGACTAGAAAAACAGATAAAAATTTTAAATCTCTAGAAGACATTATCTTTGAAAACTAACCTCTCTTTAATTCAGATTAAGGATACTATGGATTGTTGTAGAAATCCACACAACTATGTTCTTTCAAACAGGCTGTGATCTAAGATTATGTCTTAATGTTGCAAAAATGAAAGGGAGAGGGGCTGGAGAGATGGCTCAGCAGTTAAGAGCATTGCCTGCTCTTCCAAAGGTCCTGAGTTCAATTCCCAGCAACCACATGGTGGCTCACAACCATCTGTAACGAGGTCTGGTGCCCTCTTCAGGCATACATGCAGACAGACTATTGTATACATAATAAATAAATATTAAAAAAAAGAAAGGGAGACTAATACACTCTTACCTGCAAACTGTGCTGTGTGTAAATTTCAGTGTTCCTAAAGTATAAATCCAGTCACACTGCCTGGATTGCATCTGGACTGTGATCATAGTAGAGTTCTATAGAAGAGACCCAGACGCTGGTTGTTACAGGATGAAATACAGTAAGAGAAGTTCCTTATAGACAGGGCTTTTTTACTCCTCCTCTAGGTCGTTTGGGCCCACTGCTACTTTGTATGCAGCTAAAGGAAAAGAGCTGACATGTTTAGCTTTTCAGCCAGTGTTTATTTTGACAGATTCAAAGATGTATTAGGAACACACTGATGGGCACACCCCAGATCTTACTCTCTAATGTCAGAATATTAGGAACACACTGATGGGCACACCCCAGATCTTACTCTCTAATGTCAGAATATTCTCCCAGTCCCAGGAACATTCTCTGGCCAAATGCTTGCAACCAATACTGCCGCCACCTGTCCCCTGCTTTTCTTCCAACCCAGAATCTCATAGTTTTGATCAATTCTCCTCTACTTTATAGACCTCCTTTGTATCTATTCTATGCAATACAAGAAGTAACTTGCTACACTGGATTCAAAAACAATCATTTATTCTTGCTCCAGAATCTCCGAGTCAGCCTGAGACAGTTACCTACAGAGAGCTCTGTAGTTTTAAATCCCTGGGAGACATTATCTCTGAAAACCTTTTAACTGTTGGCTACCGAATGGTAGGCTCATGGACTTTTCAACCCTCAAGCAGGTAACCTAAGCCTGTGCTTTCGATCATAGTGGGATTTCAGTGAGTATATGATACATGTGCTGTTTCTTGAGGCACAGACTTCCTCCACTGTGTTAATGAAAGTAACAGAGCCCAGATTTAATGAACAGTACAGTGAACCAGTCTCTTGATGAAGTAATCACACAATAAATGGCCATTTGTTACAAATTCTGTGAGTAATATGCAGATTATACAGATACCTAGTGCCAGCCAATTTCCTATCTTAACCACTTCTAACCCTTAATAACCTATGTTCGCCTTTCTGTATTTTCTTCTAGAGTCATTGTGATGATGTCACACAAATAATGAAGGACCTTGTTTCTAAGGATGCAGATATTCTTACATATGTGTTTGTGTGCGTGCACCTACAAGGGATTATGTATACCACTTGTATGCAGGTGTCCCAAATGACCAGAAGGGGTATCAGATTTGGGACTGGAGTTATAGCTGTTTGTGGGCCATCACGTGGGAACTGGGAACTGAGCTCAGCACCTCTGGGAAGAGCAGCCAATGCTCTTTGCTACTGAGCCATCTCTCCAGCTGCAAGAAAATATTCTTAACATGGTTTTGATTGATGGTGGTTACCATCACTACTTTTTAATTTAAATCAGTTTGACTTAAGAATTCCCAACAGTAACAACTCATAAAAAGGCATCCAAGACCAGGACTCAGACCTGCAGCAAACAGCACTCTTTTTTTTTTTTTACTTTTTTTAAAAATTTATTTATTTATTAAAGATTTCTGTCCCTTCCCCGCCTCCCATTTCCCTCCCCTCCCCCAATCAAGTCCCCCTCCCTCGTCAGCCCAAAGAGCAATCAGGGTTCCCTGCCCTGTGGGAAGTCCAAGGACCACCCACCTCCATCCAGGTCTAGTAAGCATCCAAACTGCCTAGGCTCCCCCAAAGCCAGTACGTGCAGTAGGATCAAAAACCCATTGCCATTGTTCTTGAGTTCTCAGTAGTCCTCCACTAGGGGTACACCCACACACTGAGACAATGGAGATGTTCTATTGGGAACTCACCAAGGCCAGCTGGCCTGGGTCTGAAAAAGCCTGGGATAAAACCAGACTCGCAAACAGCACTCTTAACAGACCCAAAGATGTCCATTCTTCTCTGAGACATCTAAGCTCCCTGGAAAACTCTGCCTCCAAGTTCTGAAAAGCACACAGCAAGCTCAGTCCACACTGGCAGCCAATGAAACCAACAGATTGATATATGACACTCCCACATCAATATGTCCCCCTATTATATGTCAGGTTATAACAGTGAGTACTTGCTCACACTTGTTTTAATCTCAACCATTTGTCCATCACACTTCCACGCACTAGTGGAAGGGAACTGGTCTTCCTTGACGTGCACATGCAGCTATGCCAAGCACTCCCTGAGAATAAGTGCAGAAGAAGTGGCAGGCTGAGCACAGGCTTTGTGGCTGGAAACCAGAGCCATTTCAGCCTCTTCTGTCTACTCTTCTTCTGTGGGACTAAAATCGAAAAGAGGAAAGTGTGATTTCTCTATAATCACTGAAAGTCATACATGAGACAAAACACAACTATGCATTGTTACTCTTGTCCAGCAAAGGTCAAACTCCTGCTGAGGCCAGTGGGTCATCTGCTATTTAGAAAAATAAATCAAATGTGGGGGCTTAGGGACAAAGAGCAGGAGGGTTCAATGGGCTATCTCAGGCTGGGTGTATTGAGAAGACTGTGAAATTTACTCTATAAACCTCTGGTCTAGCTGTTTTCTTCAAGTGTGAACTAATCACCAAGCCTGGAACTTCTAGTTTCCCTCAGTGGAAGCTAATAGGGAACTTGGACCCAGTCATTTAGGGTGGCTCAAGAGACAGCTCGAATTAAGAGATGATCTTGCCTTCTAAAATTAAACGAAGGGAAAAACAGATGAACTCTAAACATGTGTTTGGAGTAGGGAGATTGCTCTGTCTATAAAGTGCTAATGCCAGGCAAGTACCCCAAAACCTAGGTGTGGAATCATGCCTGGAAATCACTGGAGAATCAGCCTCACTGGATCCGTGAAATCCAGGTTCTTGAAGAGATTTTGTCTCCCAAAAGTAAGGTGGAAATTGAAGAAGATATCTGATGTTGACTTCCACTCCCAACAAGCACACATACGTGTGCACACATATGTATACACATGCATATGTGTACACGCATGGACACATGGTATAGGAAGTTCTTCTGTTCATGTGTTGCTTTCATTGGCTAATGAATAAAGATTTCATTGGCCTGATAGGGCAGAACATAGGTAGGCGGAGAAGATAGAACTGAATGCTGGGGAAAAGGGCAGAGAGAGAAGCCATGGATCTTCTGCCTGTGATGGATGCCAGTTAGAATCTTGCCGGTAAGCCACAGTTACATGGCAATACACAGATAATAGAAATGGTTTAAATTAAAATGTAAGAATTAGCCAATAAGAAACTAGAGCTAATGGGCCAAGCAATGTTTTAATGAATACAGTTTCTGAGTGGTTATTTCGGGTACTAAGCTAGTCAGGTAGCCGGGAAGAACAAAGGGGCCCTTCTTGCAACAGACACACACAATTTCTTTTGTGTCACTGACAAATGCAAAATAATTAGACACTTTCCAGTTATTTGAGGCCATAGACAGAGGTTAAAATGGAAAATTATCTCTTCAGAAGGCATGGCCACGTGTGGTCTATAAATTTCTTTCTTTATCACGAACACAAGTCTATTTCTCATTGCTTTCAGATGTCCTTTCCTTAGAGAAGCATGCCTTCTACTTATTAATTCATCTCAGGGCTCCAAAGATTATTTTCTTCCTAATCCTCCTGCCAGAGACGTCCACCTTCTTATTCAATGTTTATTTCCTTCTACTTCCTAGTAAAAACTAAATTTTGGGCAACATGATGTGCTTTATAGAAAATAACAAGATACTTCTCTGTGCCTCTTTGAGTGGATTCACAGCTTCTGCCCACACAGCTGAAGGTGGGCATTGGTTAGTGGGCCTCTCAAAGAATTTATTTGGAGAAACTTTTACTTGCAGAGCAAACAGCCTTGCCCAGTCTCTCTTGTTTCTTTCTCCAGTTTGCAATAGGAAAACAATGGAAAATGCAAAGCAGAGTCTTACTGAAGCGGATAAGGCCAGGAAAACCTGGTGACCTGGCCTCTGTATCACCTCTTGCATGTGAGAAGCCATTTACTTGTGGAAGTCTCACTGCAGGGAGACAAGAGCACATACTCTCCTGAGGTTGTATTTCTGGCTTATGTTAACCATATTGATAAACTCAGAAAGCACAGCATTGGTTTGTGTGCAGAGTGAGAGAGAAAGATCGTTTCATTCTTCTGCATTTAGAATGACATTCAGTTTATCCAACACCATTTGTTAAAGATGTTGTCTTTTCTCTGATGTATGGTTTTGTCAAATAGTAAGTTCAGTAGGTGTGTGGACTTACATCTGGGTCTTTGGTTCTCTTCTGTTGATTAATGTGTCTGTATTTAAATAGCGCCCTGCTGGTTCTACTACCATGGCTCGGCAGTATAACTTGAACATGGTATGCCTCCTGCAGTGTTTTTATTGTTCAGGATATAGAGTCAGAAAAGTGGAACTCTCAGACCTCATCAGAGAAGTTTCTTCGTCAACAGATGTTAATATAGATACTCACAACTCATCAAGGTGCAGAGAGCAAGGGTCAATGGAGTGATCAGTGACAAACGGGACATCTCCAGCACCCTTCTCCATCAGCGATCATCCAGGGATCAGAGGTAGAAATACATAATGCAATATGATAAATATGTCTTAAAATTGTATCAATATACAAAGTGTCTTAAACAGATGTAGAAACAGGAATGCATACAATCTGACAAAATAACTTTTCATAGGGGTACAAATATTATAAACAGAAATAGAAGTATATTCAATATAACAAATATAATTTAACCTTGTATCAATATACAAGAATCTATACCAATATAAATTGTCCATAAATAATAGCTCATGAATATTCACTTTATTACTCACTATTTTCATTATTATTATTATTATTAGTGTAAATAAGCTCACATTAATCTACCTATTATCACTTGCAATTTCCTTTTTTTTCAAGGAGATCACTGGGCCTACCAAGTTTCCACCCCAACCCCCAACCCTATCTGAGTAATAATCAACTTCTAAATGATGTCTCTAACCCTGAGTACAAACATTGTCAGAAGAGGGGATGCCATCTTTTAGAACTGCTTCCAACTGTCATGGGGATGATGTTCTTTCTATGGGATCCTATAAAAGTAAAATAATGGCTAAGTTTCAAGATTACTTTCTGGTATAACTACAAATAGTCTCTGAGTTTTTTCTGAAGTTCTTATTTGGAGTTCTGGCCAGAACTTTGTAAGGAGGTACACCATTTCAGATAACCAAGTTGAAACCACCTTGAGCAGCTGGTACCCCAAACCAGTCTTATAGCAGTGCTATCAGTATCATGATGTCATATATCAACCAGGTGGAGTCATTCTTGTGGGGACCCATCTTCTTCCTTGAAACTTCAAATATTACTGCAGGAAAATCTAATGTTCATTGTGGAAAACTTAAACATTATTCATATAGACATATATTTAAGAAAAGATACTATACAGACAAAATAGGCATGGAGAAAAGTAAAATTTTTTTCTTCTTTCTGTCCCATACCAGATGGCTCCTGACATGAAACAGAAACTCTGAATTTTTCTTTCAACAATATGCTTGAATTTAGAGAAGGATAGCCATTGTCCAACTCCAAAGCCAGCTTTGATTTTTAAGTGATTTTATAATTCTATAGGACGATGTGTGTGTGTGTGTGTGTGTGTGTGTGTGTGTGTGTGTGTGTGTATGTGTGTATGTAACAAGTCTTCACCCTCAGATGACCTTCCCTCATAAACCATATTCCTCTTTACTGGGTGATCCTTTCTGGATAGTTATTTTTTCCTCTTTAGGCATCCAAATGTACACAGTCTCTTGACTTTTTGAAGATGAGTATTTTTTCTGTAAAAATAAGAACAGAACACTGCCCCAACCCTTATAAGGTTTCCTTACCATCTGTATGGTTGGCACCTCGGTAGATGAGCCATCCTTTCTCTTTTTCAAGAGGTTTCTCTTTTTTTGAACTGGATCTTTATTAATTTTAATGGGATCTATAGCTTTTCTTCTCCTGTAGGAATAAGAGCAAAACCTTCCCCCAACATAGCACATCTCCTGGTTTCCATTGTGAGGTCAACACATCCTTAAAATACACCAACTGATTTAATTCAGAAGTCTTTTCTATTATCCAATGTCTCTCTGCTGCTGTTGTTCTTTTCTCATTACCGTTAAGAAACTTCAAGGTTAATAAAGCATTACATAATCTATTTCTGCTGAAGACTGGATGCCTCAGTATTACAGAAGTACTTTAGGTGACTGTCAAGGCAGCGAGATGTCTCTGTCGATTTTAGAGTTTTGGAAGTTGCTTACAATGCACTTCCTGTTTACTTAGGTAATATATCCTTCTGGAATCTTTGATGGAGTTAAAGAATAGATATAGTTTTCTTTAGTTATGGATAAAAGATAAAATGATAACTATAATTCTTGCTCAATTACTGTTCTACTTTATGTAATTTCACTATGTTAAAGTTAAACATTCCTTTTTATTTGAACAGAAAAGGAGAAATGGTGTGGGAAGTCCTTCTGTATATGTGTTGCTTTTATTGGTTGATAAAGAAGCTGCTTTCAGGCAATGGCTTAACAGAATATAGCCAGGCTGAAAGAGATATTTATAGAGAGAGAGTAGGTGGAGTCAAGGAGAAGCCATATGGCTGCCTTCAGGAGACAGACACCTCTGCAGGAGACCACTAGAATCTTGCTGGTAAACCACAGCCACATGTCGATACACAGATTAACAGAAATGGGCTAATTTCAGATATAAGAGTTAGCCAGGAATCCACTTAAGCTATTGGCCAAACAGTATGGCAATTAATACAGATTTCTGTGTGGCTATTTCAGGTCTGAGTGCCAGGAATGACTGATCAGCCTCTGCCTACACCCACCCATAACTGAGAGATCTGGACAGCTGGTGACTTCTCAGGGATGGAGAGGAGTTTTCTTTAAAGGCGTGGCTTCTAGGAAGAGGTAGACTATGCTCCAGGGGACGGCACCGCATCAGGAGTATATGGGCAGCACAGACTGGAGTAGCTAGGTTAGTGAAATAAAAATGGGACATGAGTTACAGGGAGGAACCAGGGATGAATGCCAGCAAAACACATTGTATGGACTACTCAAAAAATTGATTGAAATTTTTTTCCAAATTTCTGACTAACAAGTAAATGTCTCTAAATAAAATTGTATACATCTTGTTTCATGTATACATATATATATACACACACACATATATGTTTCATGCACATATACATACACACACAATCCATATATGTACATGTATAATTATAAATTGGAACCCCCTAGATTTGAAGTCTTCAGCCTTGACTTGGGTAGTGTAACTCGAGATCCTTGAAAAGTTTAGGTCAGTCTGCTTTCTCAAAAAATCTTGGTTCTACACCACAATTGTTCAGCCACCCTTTACCCTCAATATATGATGAAATAAAATGTGTCCAGACACTGGCTCTAAGGAGACAAAGCTAACACCTTAGAGAACCAGTAGGTTGGTCTAAAGCAATGATTCTCAAACTTCCTAATGTTGCAACTCTTTAATATAGTTCCTTACATTGTGGTGACCTCCAAGCATAAAATTATTTTGTTGATACTTTATAACTTGTAAGTGTAAATATCTAATATGCAGGGTATCTGATATGTTATCCCATGGTGTCTCAACCTACAGGTTGAGATTTACTGGTCTGAAGCATTTGAGATGGGAATTCTGTAAGCAAGCCAGAATGGCCAGCGGAAGCCCCTGGAGTCTATGAATGACTTTTTTACCTCACTTGGCAGCGATTGGATCTGATTCAGTTCCCTGAGATAAGCATCATCAGATATGTTCAGGTCTAAGCAGTGACCAAAAGCAATAATGGGTGTGGTAGGATCACCTTAGAGGGTATTTCTGCGACTCTGGTCATCATTGTTGGAGTTTCAGAAATGCCCAGAGTAAGAATATGAACACTGAAAACAATAAAGTAACACTTAGTGATTGTAAAGTCTGAACTCATGCCTAAATCTGCAGCGACAGCAGATCACCGTAAAGTATTCTGACGCTGAGTTGCTAATTCCGGGAGGGAATCAATCTTACATTCTTATACACCCACAGCATCTTTTTCACTGGCTGCTTTGAAAAGACCAAGGGGACACATTGACAGGTTCAGGTATCTGAGGCCAAATGACATCAATGAGTTGGGTGTTTCTCCACTAGGTTTTACAAAGGAAATGGAGACATTATGAGCACTGTAAGATGCCCCGGGCGGGGAAGTGGGTGTGTGGGTTGTCTGTTCATTACACCCTTATACACTTTCCTTCTCGTTGAATTCCTGAGCATGTGTCTTCAATTAACAGCATCCACCCACCCCCACGTCCCCAGCCCTCCCCACATACAAGCTTGCATCTGCAAGGTCAACTAACTCTTGAAAATACTTCTTTGAATAATTCATCCGTCACCTCTAGGTACAATTTTTCCAGCCCAAAGGAATTCTAAGAATGTTAACTTGATTTGTGAATTTTGTTTATCTATGCTTTATCAGATACCTCAAACATATAACAATTTCTTTGGGGGTATTGACACCACATTCAAGTCTCCTAACCTTTGCTATGGACTTTTAAATAACCAAGAACCTGCCATTTGGTGGCACTCCCGAACCATCAGTTTAGGACTTTCTTTGAAAGAAAGAGGCATCAAATTTGAACCAGACTTGTCTAGAGAGCTGATTAAAGACATGGATGTGAAAAATCAACACAAACCAAAACTTTAGCCTTTTTCCAAACCCTGGTAAAACGCCTACTAACTTCTTGTGAAGTTTAGTTAGCGGGCAGCAAAATGCATTTCTTCAGCCCAGTGTTCACTTTAGGTTCACACCTGGACATACACGCACGTAGCACTTGGGTCACAACAGAACCCACGACTGCACCCCGCCCCGGCTCCTGCTTCCTTCCAGAGTGTGATGTAGTGGAATGGGGAATACTCAAGATGGGAAGAGATAAAAATCACAGGACTCCCCTGGGAGTCTTATTTTCCCCTTCTATGAGTAAATGGAACAGCAATTATATGAAAAAGCTTCACCACTGAGTGTGATGAGCTATGAGGCTGGGTTTTTGGTGACAGCGGGCTGTGACTGACAGTGTTGTTTGGTTTTTCTATCCATGCAGAATGTCCATTTCACAGCCCGCATTGGAAAAAGGATCAGTCTTGGCTGCAGCCAAGAAGAACGAGATCTGCTAGGAATTTCTGGCAGGCCACCTTCTAAAGGGCCTCTTCGAGGCTCAGGACCTTGGTAGACTTGCCTGTTTACAAATCTGAGCCCAACCATTCTGGACTCAAAACATTGGTTATCAACTTCCAAAGGGCCCAGAGAATTAAATGCACTAAAGAGAATGATTCTAAAATCCAAGCTTGGTCTATTAAATTATAGTGACCAGACCAGGCACATGAGGCATTTGGCTAGAACATCCGTGCTGACACTGTCTGGGGGAAGGCATACTGTATTAATTAACTTGCTCGGGGTAAAAAAAATGAGGTTACAGAAAGCCATCACAGTAGGCAGAGTCTGTCTTCCATCTTTTGTAACTAGCACAGCCTCAGACCTTACCAATTCCCTTCAAAGCCCCTCAGCTGTCAGTTCAAATGTCAGTACTCTACAAGCTTCAGGGCCCAAGAAATGGCCCTTCCTGAGCTCTTCCAGCCCAGGAAAACCTGTGTGGATGGACCTGTCATGCTTGAGATAAGATTGTTTGGGCTCACTGGGAACACCACTCCACTGAACAAGAGTCACCTGTCTCCCCCAGCAGGAGGTAGGTTTGGCACCCAAAGCTCCTGGTGCTCATTCGTTGTTTTTTCTTTTCTTCCTAGTAGTTCAAAATCAGGAACCTTAGGTGGACGATGAAACTCTGAGTCCGTGCTGACTGACCTCTAGCCCACAGTTCAGTTAAATGCTTAATTCTGAGCTCCCACGCTTTGGCCTCCTCACAGATGCTTGTATACTCGCATGCTTTACGAGTGCTGTTTCCACCTGTCTCTGGACTCTGTTCTGACTCTCTCAGGCTTTATTGGCTAATCATCCTTCTTCTATTTTTAACTGCTAGCAAATAGAATCATTACTTTAAAACATAAATATTTTCAATCATGAGATTCTTGCATACTCTGAGAATTAATCTTGCCTTTTATTAAAATGATTATTAAGAGTATGCACTGGTCAATTTGTGTTGATCATGAGTTCCTAGGAACATAGCCACTGAAAGAGAATGAATATGTAAAGCTTCTGGGCTGTTCTGGGAGAGCCTCATATCCAAACAACCTTCATTAATGCCATTCCTGAAATGGAAAGGTTTATAGATTGTTGACACATCAAACGCACAGTGCCTAGAACAGCAGCCAGTGCTGGTTACCAAGCCCTAAGCAACATATTCAGATAGATGCAAGATGGCTAATATTCTTGAAAAATCAACATTTGTTATCTATAATTTCGTGTTTTTCCTCATTATGTTTTTTCACACATTAAGACTGTTATTTTGATTTAAATTCATCTTTAAATAGATGAATAATTTGTAATTCGTTCTTGAAACACTGAAAACAAAAGCACATTAAAATAATATATTCAAAACAAAATTTCAATGTTCTTTCCTGAATATGCTGTTAATTAAGCAAGTTATTAAGAAAGATCAGAACTGCAGGCCTCATTTCTCTTTTACAGTGCTTAAATTTTGAAAGAAACTGCTCATCACAACCACCACTAAATATGGATCTTTTTACATACAGAAGTTACATGATTTTATTTGAAGTGACTTTTAAATTTCAATATACAAAACACACATTAAAAATGTCAACTTCTTGTACCCAATATTTGAAAATAAGTATTCAGTTATTATCACTAACTCAAATAATAAAGTAAAATAATGATCAAATTCAGAATCGTTAATGATTGTAATGATCATAAACATTATTGATGATGACCTAGGATGTTGATGCAAGTCATGCCTGACAGAGCCACTTGGAAAGACAGAGACCTTATGTGTGCCTTGCCCCTCCCTTTTCCCTTTCCTCCCCTCCCCCTGCCCTCCCCTACCTTTTCTTTCCTTGCTCTGACCTTCCCTCCATCCTTCCTCCTTCCGTCTTCTCTCCTCCATTTGATGCACAGTGCCTAAGACTGCAGAGCCTCCGCTAGAGAACCATCCAGCGACATCCCTTTAACCACCCCCTTCTGCAGACTCCACTCTCCTATAATCTAACTTTACAATAACAGTGTAAAACAACAATTGAGAAACATACACAGCAGAAATAAACTTCCTTGGTCTGAATTCAATATTCAAAAGAATCAAGACTTTCCAAAGCTAAGGCGAAAAACAATATAAATAACAATTCTAAATCTACAAGTCTGGGGGCTATTTACTGTTTAGCCATACCAAGAAGTAACAGTGTCTCAGAAACACTTTTTGCAGGTAGGTTGCCACTAAAAAAGCTTAGCTGACAAGTTTCGAATGTCTAAACGTGGGAGACCCGCACAACCAACTCAATATTTAATGATATAAATATTTTCCTTCACTCTTGACTCTTTTATTTGGAAGCAGCATTTCAGCCAGGATAATTTGATAAACTGCACGTCAGCACTTTGTGAAAAGACTCCTCTGTTGTTACAAAAGCTGGCAGCTTCCAAACAGGCCGAGTTTCAGAAGAATTGGTGTGGACCAGGCAGAAGGAATTCAGACTTCCCGCTGGCAAACCACCTGCACAAACACACGCCTCGCTTCGACTTGGAACCCTCCACTACTGGGGCGCTCGGGGGCTCTCACTGGTAGAGGTCTATCTCCAAGAATGAAGGAGAGTATGTTATCAGTAGAGCTTGGGTTTCCATCGTTAAGACAAACTTCCACTGTGTTTCTGACGATGCTAACTTCCTGTCAGTACAGTCAATCTACCTTTCCAACATATCGTGAGGGTAACTTGCTATGTGAGTGTAATTTTGTCTGGAAATTTCTAGACAGGCACGTTCTCGGGTGGAATATAAAAAAGATAGAAAAGACTGAGCAGACATTGTCCCCTTCCAAAGTCATCATGGCCCCACCACTCAGCTCAGTCTGTCCCGGGCTCCTTTGCAACCTTTGGGGGTTGTAAGGATGACCACCACATACAGTGCTTTCTTTAGCTTCAGTCTATGGCATATATATTATCATTATGAGAGCTGATTTAGGGTCCACAATTCATACTTTAAAGGTCAGTAATATTTTGATTGGTGTCTTTGAGGGATAGAGACTTAAATTATTTTTAATTACACTTTTTATTGTAGGACAGTTCTAGATTCATTTTTAAAATTTGCAAAGGCTGTACAAAAACCTCCCACCTCATGTCACATGCCAAACACTGGCAAACTAGTGATGATTTTCTTCCATAACCTACAGTCAAGATCTTCTGATTCATTGGGTATCAGCTGATGCCCTTGTCATGTGTCAAGGTCACACCACCTTTGATGCTATCACCATATACCTTTGACTCCTCACAGCTGTAGGAGTTTCTTTTTTTTTTTTTTTTTATTTTTGAGACAGGGTTTCTCTGTAGCTTTTGGTTCCTGTCCTGGAACTAGCTCTTGTAGACCAGGCTGGCCTCGAACTCACAGAGATCCGCCTGCCTCTGCCTCCCGAGCGCTGGGATTAAAGGCGTGCACCACCACCGCCCAGCTGTAGAAGTTTCTTAGACCTCCTTTGTTTCCCATGACTGTCACAATTTTGGGGAGTGCTGACCACGTATTCTGAGGCAAGTCCTCACTTCCAGATAAACACTGGTGTTGACAGAGTTTTCTATCCCTCCTGGTTTTGCAGCCGTTCAGTCCCAAAGAAACACACAAAGGTCTGCATTAATTATAAAGTGGTTGGCTTATTAGCTCCAGTTTCTTATAACTCTTAGAACTTATATTAGCCCATAATTCTTATCTGTGGTGGCGAGGCATTCTCATCTTGCATCCTTTGCAGCTGGATTACAATGGCAAACTGGATCTTTCCTGTTCCCAGAATTCTACTCTTCTCCTTGTCCCGCCTCTACTTCCTGCCTAGTCCCCTCACCTATACTTCCTGCCTGGTTACTGGCCAATCAGCATTTTACTAAACAAGTACAAAAAACAAATCTTTACAGGGTAAAAAACATTGTCCCACAGTACATTGGGAATCAATCTATCTCAATCAATCAAGACCAAAGAATACCACTCTTGGCATATACCCAAAAGATAGACATTTATACTACAAGGACACTTAGTCAACTGTGCTCATAGAAGCAATATTT
Organism: Microtus ochrogaster; assembly: GCF_000317375.1. Taxonomy (NCBI): domain Eukaryota; kingdom Metazoa; phylum Chordata; class Mammalia; order Rodentia; family Cricetidae; genus Microtus; species Microtus ochrogaster. The sequence goes on along the minus strand of NC_022009.1, from coordinate 92,322,895 downwards.
GTAATAGCCAGAACCTGGAAAAAAAAACCTAGATGACCCTCAGCTGAAGAATAGATTAAGAAAATGTGGTACAGTTACACAATGGAGTGCAACTCAGTGATTTAAAAAACATCTTGAAATTCTCAGGCAAGTAGATAGATCTAGAAAAAGAACATTTAGTGAGGTGACAGACCCAGAGAGACAACCATGGTATGTATTCACTCATAAGTGGATATGAGACATAAAGTAAAAGATAATCAGCCTATAGTCCATGGCCACAGAGAAGCCAGGAAACAAGGAGGACCCCTAGGAGAGATATACATGGATATCCCCGAGAAGAGGAAATAGGCCAGATTTCCTGAGTAAAGTGGAAGTGGGGGAAGAGAGGGGGACAGTAGAAGGGGAGTGGGAAGGAGAGAAGGGGGGAAGAGTACATGAGGGATTGGGAAGGTTGAATTTGAAGAATGACAGAGAGGGAGAACCAGGAAAGAGATATCTTGATAAAGGGAGCCATTATGGGGCTAGCATGAAACCTGGCACTAAGGAAATTCCCAGGAATCCACAAAGATGACCCTAGCTAAGACCCTAAGCAATAGCAGAAAGGGTGCCTTAACTGTCCTTCCCCTGTAAGCCTATTTATGACTACCTTAATTGTCATCATAGAACCTTCATCCAGTAACTACCCCTAGACACTGGACCAAGCTCCTGGAGTCCAGTTGTAGAAAGAGAGGAGTGATAATGTGAACGAAGGGGTCAAGACCATGATGGGGACACCCACAGAAACAGCTGACCTGAGCTAGTGGGAGCTCACTGACTCTGGACTGACAGCTGGCAAACCTGCATAGGACCGAACTAGGCCCTCTGAATGTGAGGGACAGCTATGTGGCTTGGGCAATTTGTAGTGCCACTGTCCGTAGAACCAGTATTTATCCCTAGTGCATGAACTGGCTTTCTGGAGCCCATTCCCTATGGAAAGATACCTTGCTCAGCCTAGATACAGGGAGGAGGGCCTTGGTCCTTCCTCAAGTGATGTGAACGACTTTGCTGACTCCCCATGAGAGGCCTTACCCTCTCTGAGGAGTCGATGGGAACTGGGGTAAGGGAAAAGTGGGGGAAGCAGGACAAAGAAAAAGGGAACCAGAATTGTAGCGTAAAATAAAAGAAGATAAATGAAAAAAATAATTTTAATAAAATGTAAAAATGTGCTTATGATTAGCCTGTGCTTTTGGGTTCTGTGCACTGGTATGTTGTCTGCTTTTCTTTCTGTCACTAAAAGGTCTCCCCAACTTTCTACACTAGTCTTCAAGTCCCTCTACCTGAGAAGCTCTGCTTTTTTTGGAGAAAGGAGATCAATATAGAATATCTTCCTCAGTTATTCTCTACATTATTCTTGTGTGTGTGTGTGTGTGTGTGTGTGTGTGTGTGTGTGTGTGTGTGTGCATGTGAGCACGCACGTGTGCATGCACAGGTATGTGTGTGTATGTTGTATGCATGTGAGTGTGTATGCAAGCAATGACTATACTGGACCTTGTGGGTCTCCCTCTATCAATCTCTGCCTTGTTGCCTTGAAATAGGGTCTCTCACTCAGCTGGAGTTAGAGGCACACTCAATTTATACCTTCATGCTGTGGATTTGAACTCAGTATGGGATTCTTACCCTGTTCAGAGTATGAACGACACCTTGCTTGACTTCAGTTTAGATGGCCACAAATGGTGGCTCAGGTTCCTATGTGAACAAGCTTCAGACTAGTCAGGCAAACAGTCAGGGGCAAGATTCCTGGGTGTGTTCTAAAAGTTTCCCAGGTTTTCTTCAGAAGTCACCATTGTATGTTCTAATCATATAATCACATATTTTCAAATAAAAAGAATGGATTACTACCATGATTAGAGTCTTTACACTCGGGGTGATAGAATACTCATTCAAAAGCAGGTGTTTTCTCATAAAGGGGTCCATTTGTGTGGATGCAAAAGCAATATTTATCAAAGCCTCCCCTCTCTTTTACAGTTTAAAGTCAGACAGTAGACTCCTGGGTATGGTTATGCATACCTGAGACCACAGCACTATCAGGAACAGAGACAGGGATCCGCTGGCTAGCCTCAGCTAGTGTTCAGTAAGAAACTTTACAATCAGGGAATCATACACCTGGCATCTTCCTTGGCCTCTGAGTTATGCGCAGGTGCACACGTCCCCTCCATACACATGTGAGATATGCCACAGATGTGAACAAGCACATGCCACACATCACACATAGCTCACTCACAAATTAGGCCACCTCGCTGAAGAAAACAATATCTAGGGACTGAAATTTCTGATAGTGTATAAGAAAAAGGAATAATTTTGAGGTGCAATTAGATTCTGGTCTACAAGCATGGAGCCATTGTGAAAGCTCTCAGCACATGGCCTTTCATGGCCCCTTGTGCTGGGCTCAGGTGGAGATGTATGATCTAATTGGATCTAGGAGAGATTTATGATTTTAATTTGATGAGTTTGATGAAAACTCTCCCTCCTGAATAGTTTGATGGGCAAGCAGAGCCCTTGTGGCTTCTGTAGTCACCCCACTGCTGTGAAAGATGAAGCCCATGACAGAGGATGAAAACAGTGAGGACTGTAGGAAAATCACAATGAGACTCATTTAACTGGCATCTTGGGGGCTCCGTCTGCATTTTGATGTTGATGAACCAACTGGTGCCTTTTATTCCCCTTTTCCAAGACGCTCAAAAACCTCTTTTCTTTGCCTTCTGTGGACCACAGTCCCAAGTCTGCAGATAATTTGCGATTAACCTTCCAAACAATCTCAAAAATAAGATTTTCACTAGTGTATTCTCCCTTCTTCATCTAGATCAGGACTGTCGGCCATCACACATAATGTAGGAGCCTCCCCCAAAACCCTCTTGATCAGTCAACCCCAAAGATGACAAAAGGCTTTCCTAACTATAACTCAGAATTCTGCAAAACTTCCTACTCCATAGTGGGTGACAAGAGCACAGGTCATGTTTAAAGGATCCCCTGAGGCATACGCCTGCTGTTCTTGTGACAGAATTCCTCAATGACACCCACTGCTTTCCTTGACACTTTCCCTTCATTTTCCTCCTTGCTCCTCGCACCTGCACCCCCTCGGGAATCATTCCGTTGCCGCAATCTCAACATCACCCATCATCTTCTCTTAGTCCTTTCCTCTCATTCATCCTTCCCAAAGGGATGACTCTAGATTGCTACAGAAGAACTCACCTGTCCACACAGGTACCAGTTAAGATTCTTTACCATCCCGTACTTCTCTTCACAGTCTTCGTACTACTTAAGGCACTAGTTCTGATTTTGCACTCAAACTGTAAGTAGGTTGTAATTTCAACAGAACTGGAGCAGGTTATTTTCTGTAGCAAACTCTACGAATGTGTCTAAAACCCGGGGCACCACTAGGAATTGCAAGAGGAAGCTCAATGGTGCCGTTAAACTGAAGAGGACCATTCTTCCCGCAAGTTAGACTCATTCTTGCTTATGTAGGTTTGATTTTGCAACTAAGAGCATTTTAATTAGATAAATGCTAATCTAATTAGTCTTCACTAAAATTAAGTAAAGAGTGCATAACGTGTTCCAGATGGAACATACACTTGTGAATTATGCACTGTGCCTCAAGGTGCATCCCTGCTTAATGGTTTCCATTAAAAGGAGTAGATATTATAAAATGGAGAAAAATTGACACAGCAGACCATGGAAACCAGTTTTTACCAGGAAAAGGAAACAAGCCAAGAGTGAAATACATCTCCGTTTCGAAATGTGAAGATTTTTCTAAATAGAGAAATTCCATCACTCTGCTCTGAGTAGTAGAGCTTTCTATGGTGTAATAGGAACCACTGGGGGAATGGAAGAGTGATGGTGTTTCCACAGAAGATGGAAACTGGGAGATCACTGGGCCATGAAACTCCTCTTAAACTGCTCACTAGCTAGATTATTTACACACACCACATGATTTTATTTTCAAAATCCCTTTCTTGATGCATATTTGAGATGCTATTTTGTTGAAGAACAAAACGAGACTCAGAAACAAAGAAGAATATAATTGATAGCCCCAAATTGGTAGATATCAGCATCCACAATCATAAAAGATTATCATTTTTCAAAAAACACTTAAAACGCTGGTAAGTGCACAGAAGCTAAGTATTGCCTGAATAACGTTTGCTTCGGAAAACTTGGTCTAAAATGTATTAAAGTGCCTATCCCAGCTACAGATCTATTGGGCAAAAAAACCTACCCGGTTTACATTGTGCTTTCTTCACACAGACCACATCAAGACTGGGGTGGATTTTGCACACTTGACTATTGAAACTTCTGTAGCCCACAATTGCCCAAAAAAAATGACTTTCGTGGTATAGATTTTCAGTGCCTCAAAATATAAAATAGTTTGAAAAGTTCCTTTGGGGGGCATAAAACAAAGAAGACAAAACCCCTTTCCTATCTTTGTCAGGGTGTGAGAGACAGTAAGAAAAATTAAAGAACTGCAAAGAAACTACACAAGCCCAGGCCACATGGAATCCCAGATTGGAGAGGGGAGGTGGTCACACCAACCTATCCTTAACCATGAGGCCATTGGCAGTGGTTGACTGTTAGCAATAGGAAGAGTCAGTTCTCTCGAAGAGTGCACAACCCAGTCTGCTGATCACTGTCCAGCAAAAGATCACACTCCATCAATGTTTCAATTAGCATGACTTGGTCTGGAAAGATGTTTTAAAAAGGAGACAAAGTTGGGTGGATAGGAAAGTAGAAAATGAATCTTGGAAGTCTGTAGTTGTGACTATGGTCACAACATTTTGTAGGAAACTTGAAACTCTCAGAGAACTAATTTTTAAGAAAAGATAACAAAAAATTGAAGATAGTCTATAATTAATAGATGCTTAAAGTCGGTGTCTTTAAAATAAAAGTTAAAAATGATACTAAAACTTTAATGTAAAGTAAACATATACCCATAAGAAATATATCCTCTAACTGTGTGGAGCTATCAAGTCTTTACAGCATTGTGTGTCACTCTCTTCGGTGGAAAAGAGAAAAGTGCTTTAAGTCAATGACCTGGAGACAGAAATTAAACAAGACAGCCATGGCGGTTTAAGATAAAATGGCCCCCATACTTACTGAACTATAGGAAATGTGTCAGTGAACTATAGGAGATGTGTCCTTATTGGAGTGGGTGTGGCCTTGTTGGAGGAGGGCTTTGAGGGAGTGGGCTTTGAGGTTTCAGATGCTCAAGCCAGGCCCAGTGTGGCTCACTGTCTCTTCCTGCATCTATGGATAGAGATGTAGAACTCAGCTAGATGCTTGCACAGTCAGCTCAAGTCCCTACACTAGGTAGTCAAATGGCTGCTTGGGATTTTCCAGCTGCAGGATTTGGAAGCCACTCCTGTCCGAAACAGCACCTCCAAGGCCGAAACAGCACCTCCAAGGCCACACTGGGGAAAGAAAACAAACCTTTGGGAATCCTGGAGCAAGCTTTGCTGCCTCCTACAGCTCCACACTTCCCTCCAGCAGTGCAGCCATGGGTGGTGCAGGGAGGGATTCTAGTCCTGTCTCTGAGGGCCCTGGAACAACCTCAATCTAGACACCAAACAGGAAAACCAGTAACTATATAACTGAAAGCAGTCTGAGCACTTGCTCCCGTTCTGTGAGTCTAGCTTTCTCAAGTCTATGCAGAAGGTCCATCCACTCTTCAGAGCTTTACAGAGAAAGTTTCCATGCTTTGCTTGGCTGGGGCATGCCAGTTCTAGCTGTATTTTCCATGCACTATTCAGATCCACAACTTTCTAGTGGATATGGAACTCACTTGTGTGTTTTCTCTTACTTGAGGAAAACACTGTAATCGTATCTCTGACCTGCAATCACTGTCTTTAGTATCAATAAGAGTGTGTTTGTGGATGATAGAACCTTTTTTTCTATAAAGCTGAGGTCATCCCCAGTGTCCCTAGACAAATCCGTTTGTTCTTTGGTGAAGGTCTTTTAAATAGCATCCAAGTGCATAGTTGATGCAAAACAATATGTATATTTGGGAATGTGTGTGAGAGACATATTCGTGGAAAGGAACACTCTCCTCAAATGATTTCACTTTTTAATTAATTAATTAGTTAACTGCAAGTGTATGCCTGTGTGCCTATGCTTGGGGCTATGCATGTTAGTGCAGGTGCCCATCGTTGTCAAGAGAGGGCATTGATTGGACCCCATGAGGCTGGGGTTGCAGGAAGCAAACTCAGGCCCTTTGCAAGAGTAGTGTGGGCTCTCAATAGATCTCTACAGTCCTGGTTCTTAAAAATGTGTCCATTCAGATTGGAGCTCCAGGCCCTCAGCGCAGGTCTGATGCTGCCCCAGGAATGTGAGGGCTTGAAGCTAGCTGCCTGAGATCATGTGGAAAGGGTTACTGGATGACTCTGCCCCATCGCCCCTGGTCTTTTCCATCTGTGTTTCTACTTCAGCCCTTGGCAGCCCTTCTGAAAGACAAGGAAGGAGTCTTGTCAGACAAATTTTTAGTAAGCTGTATTGACCACGTTTAGGACATTCTCACAAAGCTTTTGTTGTTGGTTTTCCTTCTTTTGTAACATTAAAAAAAAATCTTCGGGAACATATTTGAACTTCAGTCAAACTGATTCTACATAGGTGAAGGCTGAATAAGGCTGTACCGATTGAGTAAAGTTCTCTGTTCTTTGTGTGTATGCGCGTGTGTGTGGTGCCTATGTGCATGAGTGCTTTTGTATGTGTATGTGCATGCATGTGTTTGCTCATGTGTATGCATATGTGTGTGCCTCTGTGTGTTCATGTGTGTGTGCATGTGCACATGTGTGTGTGTATGTGCCCATGTGTGTGTGTGCTCACACACATGAGGCCAGAAGTTAATATTTGGTGTGTTTCTCCACTATTCACCTCCTTGATTCTTGAGACAGGGTCCCTCACTGACCTGGCTGACCGATGAATGCCCTGAACTCACTGACTCAATCAAGCTGTTCTGCCATCTTCACCTCCCCAGCTCATGGATGACAAACACACACACACACACACACACACACATACACACACACCCATATTTTTTATGTAGGTTCTGGGGATTCGAACTCAGGCCCACATGTTTGTGCAAAGCTTTTCCCCCCTCCCCGAACCATCTCTCTAGTCACTGCTTCCAACCGATTTCTTACATGTTTATTGATCAAGATGCCAAAGGTAACAGCTTGTCCTCTCTCTCTTAAATATCTACTATAGAATGTGAAAATCATGCAATTAAAGTATATTCTTTGTGCTTTCCAGGAACTTTTATCAGCATCACCATGCCAGCCTGACCAGATGTACCTGTGGGATGTGCACACAAAGTGTGGAGAAGAAATAAGCAGGGCAAAGCCAGCACATCGCCAATGTCTGTGGAACGTGGCAAAAGAATTGCTGTGTTTCCTTCATGTTCAGTTTCCAGACGGATTTAACTGGAGGTTACCGAAAAGAGCTCAGGCTTTGTGCAGGTGGTGCTGTATGTCTGGGATCTAGAGAGTAATTTTAGAATAATTTTTACCAACGCACCAGTGATGTTTTTCTAAAATTGATACCCTTCCTTCCTTACTTAGACATTTTTAATAAACGTTAGCTGGTTTGGGTTACAAAAACTTTGCAAAATGCCTGCTTATAGCAATGGTTACCTTTTCTTACTGAAATGTTTTGAATTTCATGCATCCAAAGCATAACAGTTATTTGTTTTTGAAGATTCACTTTTCAAAAATATTTCCTTATTACTGTAGCTTTTAAATTACGATTGCAGAACAGGACTCAGAATGGGATTTATTTAAAATTCCTGTCAAAGTTAAGTACATTATTGTGCCAACATTTTTGAAAGAGTACTATATTTGGCTGCAAAATTCCGAATTGTCTTTCACTCTCTTCCTAAGAAAGACTTGCATTTCATGTGTCAAACCCCTAGAAATTTGGTGGCATGGATGTGAGACAGGCTTGCTGGACTGTTTGCGTCCCCCAGCCCCCTACATCTTTCCTTTTGTCCAGAGCATAGCACTGTGGCTGCACCAAGATTCACTGTATAATACATTTTCTTTGCAAGCAGGAAGACCTGAATTCAATCCCCAAAACATAAGCAAAAAATAGCAAATATGGTGACAGACTCATAATTCTAGTAATGATGGGGTAGAAACAGGAGGATCCCGGGAGCACAGTGGCTAGCCTACCTGGAAAGTTTTTGCCCAATAAAAATCCCCTTTTCAAAGGAAATGGATGGTCTTCCTAAGGATAACACGTGAGGTTACCCTCCAGCCTTCACACACGCACACACACACATGCACACGCACACACACACACACACACACACACACATACACACCAGCACATGCATGAACTTGCACACATGTATTAAAATGAAATTGGTATATTCAAAACAGATGCATACCGTGAAAAGTCGCATGATTATACCTCATAAAACCCCACGGACTGAAGAGCTGGCACACTATCTAACAGAGAGGGCCTCTTTCCATTGCAAATCCCACAGCCCTCAGGGTTTTCTGGCATTCAGTGGCATTCACTGTGACATCTGCTCCAAGGGTGTTAGTCCCACTCTCCCTCGTGTCAAAAGCCATGTCACTTCTGCATTTGAGCTCAACCACTCTAAAAGCTGTGACAATATAAATGTGGCTCATTATGGGATGCATGCCGTCTCCCCTCTTGGCAGAAACTCTCCTTAAGAGAGAAAACTGTAATGTTGATGAACTTTACTTAATCTAGGGAGAAGCTACCTAGAGTGCCTGACGGCCAGGTCCCTCTTTCCAGAATAGCCCCCCCCACCAACACACACACACACACACACACACACACACACACACACACACTTCCATCTGTGGCCACTCTCCATAAATACACAGTTTCACTTCCAATTAGAACTGATCCAGCAGCTGGCAGCAAGGTGGTACCTGACACCCACTCTTCTGCTGAAGCCTGGCATAGAGAGCTCAGATCACGCTTCCATCAGGTCTCGGGTGAACAGGCAGGGAACGGTCAAAGGAGGAACTGTGTGGAGCCAGAGATGCAACAGAGCCTGCCTGAGAGTAGCTGCAGAGATCTGGATAAGGAAGCAGCAGGATCACTGAGTACACAGAGATTCGGATCACATCCCCTAACTTGAGTTTCTCCTTCGTTTCCTCAGCACACAGTCGGGCTTCTTTGTGGTTTGTTCCTTTGCCCGTGCACAAATATTTCTGTTTCTTAAGTGTTTAATTACAGGTACATAGAATATGTTGATGACTCTTGTTTCCCCTACAACCCTGTGTGACTTTCCCCCTACAAAAATACCTCTCACGGCCACATCTCTTCCTTCTCACCCACTAAAGTTATTGGAACTAAGCATAGGATCCTGGAGGGCTCAACAGAGGATTCACAGTGAATGGCAATCAGTAACCTTTCCCAGTATCTGTTGACAGCCAATAGTTGGTCAGGAAAGACTGGATGGACTTTCTGTGCCCCTCCCCGTTCCATAACTGTTGACAGTGTATACTAACTTCTCGAATCAAAGCTATGGAATATGTACATGAGTTGCTTTATTTATAGCAAACACTTTGCCCTTTCCAAATTTTCTTTCTATCGGGTTTTGAATGTGGCTGCCACATTTAACCATCCCTCAGCATTTCTCCACCTTCAATGCATGCACAAATCACCTGAAAAGATGACCAAGATGCAGATCTCTCTTGGGAGACCTCAGGGCCATGACAGAAGCAAACTTCCCATTTCCTTAACGTTCATAAGTGTGCTGTTGCCAATGTCTGCAAACCTCAAATTAAAGAGCAAAAACCTAAATCCATGTTCCAGTCCATTCTGTAACTTTTGAGGACACCAAGGCTGTAATCCACCCCTCAAGGGACCTTCAAATGTTCCTGACATGTCCCAGCCTGTCAGTCCCCAAATTGCTACTCTGATTTCTCGAGGCCTCTTACTCTGCCCTCCCCTTATACCACACTTTCCAATGCCTTTCCTTGGTTTATCTTTCTTCTAGTGCCACAGTTTTCCTCGGCTCTCTCCCAACAGCTTCCCAACCCTCCTCCTCCAGTCACACGGCCTCTTAACTGCATTGCAAACATAGAAATATCATCATCAGAGACGAAGGCCGCTCATTTGGTGTGAATCTTATGTGCGCCCCAGAACCATGTGGTAGACCCAGGAGCTGTTGGGAGGTGAGGGGAACATGAAAAGGTGGGGGCCAGTGGAAAGAGGTCATCTGTCCAGCAGGTGTGTGCCTGTAGAGGGGACAAAGGAACAGTCTTTCCTCTCACTCCTTTCAACACTTTGGCCAGGTGGGGAGGGGATTTGTTTTCTCCAGCGTGTGTCCCTCCTCCTTGGCACAGGCTCACCAGCATCAGCCAAAGAAGCATGACTAAATAAACCTCTGAAGCTATGAGCCAAATAAACCTCTGCTCTTTGCAAGGTAATTATGTCAGGAATTTGTCATAATCATGGAAAAATGACTAACAAAGCTCATTTTTTGTGTGAAGGATATATTTTGGCTAGTGATTGATATGGTTGAGGGTGAAGCTATTTGTCTTATCTCTGTCAATTTAATAAATTTGAAAATTTTAGGCTGTTAGGTTAGTTAATTGGTTCTAGGACCAGAACATATTAGAACTACAAGACCTAAGAACGTAATGACCCCGAGAACATATTAGACCCATAGGATCTTTTTTACAAAGGGAAAATGGGGCGAGCACTCCTAGAGAAAGTATGTCGATAAAATTTAGTGGGGTAGTAAAGATATAGCCAGGAATTGTGGGTGTGGTCACACCTGTCTGCTGTCCCAGGAATTGGGAAATGTATGTTAGTATGCAGGAGTTTAAGGGGAGCCAAAAGCAAGCCAGGAAAGGAAGAAAATAAAGAAGGAAAAAGCAAAAACAAAGAAAGAAGAAAGACAAGGGGTTGAAAGCAGCCTCTTAAAGCAGCGCACTTCTGAGTTCCACCCAGAGCAAACTGTCAAACAGGACCCTAGAAACCACCGGACGAGATAAATGAAGTCATCGTATACATCACCTTCAGATTACATTTTTGCTGGTGCCAAAAACTTTTGAAGAGCTCTTTACCAGAACATAGTGAAGAAGTCAGACTCATTTCAACACTTACCCAGACTCCCACTGAGAACACTGTGCTGGTGCACACAGCACCATGAGAGCAGAGACCTCAAGTTCAAGGCCAGCCTGAGCCAAATGGGATCCTGCACACTCTCTGCTCCTCTGGGAGCCTTGAATCCACTGCATCTCGAAGAGTTCTGCAAATCTGAAAGATACAGAAGAGAAGGAGAGTGCTCACACACCAAAACTATGCTACACTGGCCAAGAACTGGAGAAAAATCAAGCAATTTCCTCCAAACCAGTGAAAGATTTAATACGCCCAAGAGAGAAAGAAGGCTGGCCAGTCTCCTCCCGTTTTTGTTGTCCAGGAATATTCCTTGTCTCCACTCTAGATCCAAGAGTACATCATGTAGGAAACCATGGCAGGACATTGGGTGGTTGTATCGGTGAAGGAGGAACCATTCTGTGTGACGTTTGATGTTGACCATTGCCTAGACTTGTGCCAGAGTCTCTGCTGTTGGGTCATTTCTGAGCTTTCTGTTTTCCTACAAACTTGCTCACACAGAAGAGGAAAGTAGTGTGATTCTTTTATGTCTAAAACTTTGCAATGGTTTTCAGAACATTCTAGAACACATTCCCTTTTCCACACTGCAGTCAGAATCCTGCAGGAGTCTGTCATCACAGTGGGTGTCCTGCTGCTCCGACCCTCTTGTTTGCATTCTAATCCATGTCTTCAGGAGAGCTCTAATGGTGTCCTGTGTAGACACTATCTGGGCTCTTGTAATTCCTCCATTTTTTTTCTATTTCATTTATCTGCTTTCTTCTTAATACTTAAGCCATCAAAATAGCTTCTCATCAGAAAGAAATTCAGTTGGAAGCTGGACACTGACCTACTATCTACAATTTGCCCATCTTAGTCACTTTTCAATTATTTCTATTTTCTTCAGACATGCACTTGTAAATTTCGGAACTTACACTTTTGATTCTTGAATCTACTGTATTATTCCCTGCCTCTTCCTCAGAGTTTAAAGCCATCAATCATGGGCTCTCCTTGTGTATCTTACCATCAAACACCAAATATCACAGCCTTGCCTACAAATATCGGGCATTTAAGAAATGTGCATAAAGAATGAGCTATCACAAAGTGCATTGTGGAGTACTATGTCTTGATCCTTCTGGGAGGAAACACGGGACATTTGAGTGTTTCTGAAGGAGGGACGATTGATGCAGCAATTGTGCTTAAAGCAACTTTGTCATTAATTCTGGTGTTACCATCTATTCTAGATGTCAACTTGACACACCAGGAAGAGAGAACTCCAAAAGAGGAGTTCCCTCCACCAGATTGATCTGTGGGCATCTTCTTGATTTAATGATTACCTAAAAGAAGGCCAATGTGGTGGGTGGTGACATCTGTGAGTAGGCAGTCCTATGCTATCTAAGAAGGCAAGGTGAACAAAAGTTGAACATTCTTGTAAGCAATATTCCTCCATGGTCTCTGCTTGAGTTCCTGCCCAAGAGTTCCTGCCCAAGGTCCTGACCTTGCTTCCCTCAAGGATGAGCTGCAATCTGTAAGCAAAACAAACCCATTTCTTCCCCAGTTAATTATGATCTATGATTTATTACAGCAACAGAGAACAAATTAAGACTGTCTGGGGACCTCAGGTAATAAAATAAACTACCCAAACTTTAGTTACCTCATCAATGACAAAGAAATACCAAGCCTGTGTTGCAGAGGTAGATGATTATACGAAAAAATCACTGGGAATACTAGTTATTTGATTGACATTACTATGAAAGCCCATAGTGTCTTAGCATAACATAGAGAGGATTGGATCCAAGGAGGCACCTGTAGAAGGCAGCAGTCCAAGGCATCTGAGTGAACTGGCGGAGCAGTTCCTGGGCAGAACCCACATGCACAGGCTTATGTAACAGCACGGTGACCAAAACAGGCAGCTCTCCCCAGGAAAACAGCCCGGGTTCCTGCTTTATCACAGAGCCGTGGTGTGCAGGTGCAAAGAACCACTTAGTAAACAGTCAGCTCAGAAATCGCCAAATAACCTTTTCCTGTGCACACAGGATGGTTATTCTGGAAGAAACAATAAATAGCTTTGATGAAAGAAAACTCCTCAAACTCGCAGACACAAAGAACTATTGAAATCAGCTATGGCACACTCTCACAGATTTGTGCCTTCATCCCTGCAACCATGATGCCCTTGTCACAAACTGCTGACCTTGGTTAGGAGTGGGACCTTCCTGGGACAATCTCTCCTTCCCAGCTTCTGATACCAGGAAACTGAAGAATTTGCAGCCAATAGTTTCCCTCCTGTAAATTGTGCTAAAATCTCAGATGAATGAAATGATTTTAGCTACCGGCTGACGTGAGGTAACAGAATATTTAACTTTAGAAATACTAACGGGGAAGTGACATTGTTCCTATTTATTACATGCTGCGATCAGTGTGAAGTGCCTGAATTAATCCCAAAACAATCCTCAGGTGGTTAGTATTATTATAATTTTCCCTTTAAGTGGCCCAAAAGCAATGACTTACAAAGTGTGTATAAATTAGTCTTACTCTAACCAGAGTCAGTATCTGAATTTGATGCAGGTATGATGTGCCCACCTATAGCCACAGATCAAGGAATATAAAAAGAGAGGATAGAAGCAAGCTCAAGGACAGGATACTCTACATAAAGAGACTGTGTCTCAAACAGACAAAAAGATGACCTAGGTTTGAATTGAAGGTGTTTACCAGTTTTACATCTTGACTATATTAATTTTACCCTAAATTTACTTTTAAGTTCATTAAGGATTTTCGCTGTTATCATTATTGTTTTGTTTAAATATTTAGTTTTGATTATGTGCATGTGTGCCTGTGTAGGTGAAAGTGCGTGCATGTGCAAACAGCGGCCAGAAGAGGGCACCAGACCCTCTAGAACTGGAGTTACCAAATGTGTATGCCACCAGGGCAGCGCTGGGGACAAATGACGGGGTATAGAAAATGTTATGCCTATATAGAATGAATGCTATACAGCTATAAAGAAAATGAAATCACAGGATTTGCTGGAAAGTGGATGGATTTAGAAAGAGATTTTAGAATAAGGTTACAATGTTTCACACGAACCATAAAATTCTAGCAATCACTGGCAGACACAGGATCTTGCAGGTTTATGCCACACTGGCCTTTTCTCGGCTCTCCGTTGCTCATCTTCCAGCCTCGCCAAACTGTAAGACATCCCAAAACTCCCAGCCCTCAGTCTAATAGACGTCCCCTGTAGACCATACTTAGTTGATGCTTCCTCCAGGATGCCCTCCAAGATCACCCGTTCCTTCACAGCACAAACTCCCCCTGCCCAGCAGTCCTGAGCTGGGCACAGGATATTGGAGTTCTTCTTCATTTCCCCCCTATCCTCTGAACAGAGTCTGGCTCACAGCAGGGTCTCATGGAGATGTGGTTGTGAGCACAAAGGAGCGACAGAGCTGGGTGTGGTGGGCCCTGCTTGCCGTTTCCCCTGCAACATGGCCCCTTCTTACTTTGCTAATTGGTGACATTTCATGGCCATGTTTTCCAAATGAGTTTTGAAAAATGTCAACAGTCCCGAGTTAGTGCTCTATGAGAATATCATGTAACAAGGGCAGTCTTTGGCAGTGGGCCAAGTAGAAACAGAAATTTTTCATGTGTTCTACTTTCTGGCAGTCTATGTCTCATTTTACTTTTAAGCAGTTAACTGAGACACGAGCTTAAAAAATTCTAGATATTCACACATGCACATACATGCATACCACAAGTGATTGATAACATGGTTACTTGAATATAATGTACCTCAAAATCAAGTGCATCCTCTGCCCTTCCTTATCCTCTTATGTTTACCTTAAATAGGTTAATATGAGTGGATTTGGGCAGTCTGTGCAGTAACTGGTAAAGGACCTGAGGGAAATAACAATATCCCAAAATTAGATCAGATCTGTAAGAGAGGCTCTTTTATCTTCAAATACCTTTGATATATGACAGTCATAAAGAAGAAAAAATGATGAGAAAATTAAGAAATGGGCCCAAATTGCCACACCAGTGATGGAGGACTACACCAGCAATGTTGCAGAAGGGCCATGTCAGTGATGATGGAAAAGGACCACATCAGTAATGAAGAATGATCACACCAGTGTTAGAGAAGGACCATACAGTGATGGAGAAGAGCCACACCGGTGATGATGCAGAAGGATCATGTCAGTGATGATGGAGAATGACCACACCAGCATTAGAGAAGGACCACACCAGTGTCAGAGAAGAACCACACAGTGATGGAGAAGAGCCACAGCAGTGATGATGAAGAAGGACCATGTCAGTGAAGGAGAATGACCACCCCAGTATAGAGAAGGACCACACCAGTGTCAGAGAAGTACCACACAGTGATGGAGAAGAGCCACAGCAGTGATGATGAAGAAGGACCATGTCAGTGAAGGAGAATGACCACCCCAGTATAGAGAAGGACCACACCAGTGTCAGAGAAGAACCACACAATGATGAAAAAGAGCCACACAAGTGATTATGCAGAAGGACCACACCAGTCATGAAGAAAAAACAACTAGAGTTGATGATGAGCTCATGCTCTTTATACCGGAGAACAGTGATCTTCCCTAAACAACTTGCTGTGTCTACTAATAGCTTCCCTTCATGTAGAACAGAAGACTCCAATGTTTATTATAGGAACTGTCAAGAACTATGGTAAACGCTACGGACAACCCAAACTGCTTGCACATGAAGATCGTCTGATCCACTTCCTTCAAAATCCTTACTTTGCTTTTTTCATCAGTATTGAAATAATGTGCCTTATTATTTACTGTATTGTTTTAATTTTTCATTTCATTTACCCCATTATCATGCTGGAAACAAAACCCAGACCCTCTCCATATGCCAGTAAAGCAATCTGGCAAAATGTTTACATACCACTGCTGTATCTGCTCATGGTTCTGCAAGCCTCTACCTTGAGCAGCGTGCCTGAAACCAAATCAAACTTTCAGTTCACACGTGCACACATGCATGAGCATGCATGTGCATGCACACACCCTGAATTTTTGCACTCCTCTCAAGAAACTCCCAATCATTTTCATGAAGTCATGCTTTCCATGACCAAGGCAATCAGGGCACCCATCTCTGCCTGATCTACAGGCAAGCGCCTTATGTCACAGTGGCCCTGAGAACTGTCTGGGCTCCTTTAATGAATCACTGAACAATGTAGACTGAAGACTTCTTTCCCTTAGATAATTAATGTCTTAGACAGTTTTACGTAGGCATTCTGAATTCACAAATTTATATTTTGAGTACTTTGTTTTATTCTGATGGTTGCCACTTAAATATAGAAGGATTATAAGGGACAAACAGGATATACACAGTCTTAGCAACCTTATCTCCCTGGACTCATGGCTAACTTGCAGCAGGGATGCTAAAGCTGGATGTGCACCCCGAGAATGGGCGGCTGTTACTCCGGCATGCTGTGTGAGATGTCCTGCTATTCTGGATCAAGACTAAGTGCATGGTTCACAATTTAATGACTACATTAGTCATCAGAGGGAGAGAAAGTTGGGCATAAATAATACGTTTGTTCTTTGTAAGGTGGCATTCTCCTTCCGACAAATCTCTGACCTCCTGTGGATGCTTCCAGGAAAAATTACCATCCTTTACATTTCTGTATGCTGATAACAGGCAGATACGCAGGCTAGTTTAAATTACATTTAAGCACAATCATCGGCTTAGAAAACGAGCATTTTGAAAAAATAATTATTGCTATTATATTATTACTTCATTTTAATGATGCAAACAAAATCTTTCCCTTATAGTTGAATGCTCTTGGAAAGATCCATTCTGGGTCTGGAGTATAGCTCAGCTGAAGACCACTTGACCAAGACACAGACAGCTCAGCTCTGGGGTTCATTTCCGGCAACCCCTACTCAAAAAGACTAATTTTAGATGAATTTATTAGCAGTCACGGGACTCATGTAAGTTGTCACAAAATGATAGAAAAATTGTGACTGAAGAGATGGCTCGGAGGTTAATTAATTGCCTGTGCTCCTCTCATAAAGAATTCTATCTAGTCCAGCTATTAGGGACAATATGCAGCCACTGACAAGTGCCTGCAACTCGAGCTCCAGAGGATTTGCTTCCTCCAGCATCCTCCTAGGGTCTGGTTGATCTTGGTACCTGCAGGTGATTACCTCCGATAGTTCATGCCCTTTGCGGTAGATGCTAGCTTGTATCATCGGTATAACCCCACTGGTGTTCCTGAGGTCATGAATTATGATGCAATACAATGTCCTCAACTAGAGGTCCTCTCAGAGATCACAGTAATGGCAGAAAATTGCCTCTCTGTGTGTTAATGCCTCCCCGTAGGGACAGCCTACATAGAAAGACAGGCCATGGTGGGGAGACATGAGCCCTATGATGTTCAGTTCTTCCTGTGAACAGTCTTCAAGACCCAGAATCCCATCCTTTCTCAGACGTCCTCCAGTCTTTGCTAGAGTGCCCCGCAGCTCCCAGCATCTTCTGCAGAGCTTGCTGCCTCCCCCACCCTGCCCCAGGTACCGCTCTAAACACGCTTCTTAATCAATTCCAGATTCATAGTTCCATGAGAAAGTTCTGGGAAGTTCAATCTATGATAGTGTTCCTTTCCCTCCGTGTGAAACAAGGTTAAGTTTTTGGAATGAAAAATGAAAAGCTGAAAATATTTATGAAGGAAAACATGTCTTGCAAAGTTTAAGTTGTGGTCAGTTTTATTACTCCTTTTATCCTGGTATTTCCCTAAACCAAGAAGTCTCATCAGCCCGAACCCACTTAATAGAATTCTGATAGTTATGCTAATGAAAACACATAAAGCTGTTTTCCTCCCTCGTCTGGGAAAGACCCTTCTCTTCCACATTTGCTGGCCAGAGTGAAGCTCTAAGGTCCTCCGGGTGTGTATGGTCCAGTGTTTCTCCTGCTAATGAGTTTGTTCTCCAAACACAGGAGTGTTTGCTTTGTATCATTTGACGGTGCAGAGCACAGCTCTTGCCGCAGGCTGTTTGACCAGGTTTCGGGACAGTGGAGTTCGAACTCAGCGGTAAGGCCCTGCAGCCTGTGATTTGTGAAAGGCTGTTACCCTCTGCTTTTTAAATAAGCTGTCTGAAATACAGCCCCAGTGTTCTTAGCTACATGTGGCTGTCCTCCCTGAGGCCAGGTCAGCCTTTCGGCGATGTTCTTGCCTGTTCTTCCTGATGCCTGAGGGCCTCCGGAGGACACGTATCTGAGGGCATTCTTTTTCTTGTGTGTCTTCCTGCCTAAAGACAGGCAACTTTAAAACCGCGCAGTGCAGATCCTCCACTGATACTTAGAGGTCAGCCTAGCTCCCCTTCTGTGAACCATTGTGAGTTCACTCAAGTGGGTAATTAAAGACTCTACTGTGCTGCATCCCTATCTCTTTGCTACTGTTTAGTGAGGAACCGGAAACAAACAGACAGAAAGGAATTATCTCTGATATCTCAGTTAATATAAAGCGAACCACTTAAAATCAGATTTCTTCTTCTTCTTCTTCTTCTTCTTCTTCTTCTTCTTCTTCTTCTTCTTCTTCTTCTTCTTCTTCTTCTTCTTCTTCTTTTTTCTAGAAATAAGTCCTGGCACTTAAAAGAATCTTTTAAAATGTTTGTATAGCAAGTAGGTAAAGCAATTCCACACAGCAACCCATAAGTCAGCTGCTCCCCATGGAAGTGAAAGCCTCAAGGGACTGTGACGTGCAACTCCATGGTTGGTTCATCATACTGTCCTTCTCTCTCTCTCTCTCTCTCTCTCTCTCTCTCTCTCTCTCTCTCTCTCTCTCTCTGTCTGTCTCAGGCTTGCACGCATGCAAGGTCATACATGCCCACACATACAAAGAGAGGGACAGAGACAAAAGAAATAGTGAAGGGGGAGAGAGAACCTGAGGTAAGCTGGTCTAAAGCTGTACTGTTATGATTTTCAGGACAGCATTTAGCTTGTTAATATAGAGTTTGTATAAAAGATATACACCTTCCTCATTACTAAGATATGACATGATAGTCACAGTAATCAGGACAGTGTGACATCAACACATAAATATGACAACGTGGAAATGACCAGTCAATAATAGAAAGAACATGGTAAGACACGGCTAAAGGATGGGTCTCATAGTAAGCATTGTGTCAGAATTTTGTATAAAAAGGGAAGGTGCTTTCTGCTCATCACTACCAACAGATAGCAATGAGATACTTTAAGGACCTGCATAGCAAATGCAAACACTTCATGCATGTACCTGGCATTGCAGGAGACCAGCTGTAACAGGCAGGAAAAGGTTTCTTACATAGAAACCACAATGTTTATCCTTAATGATTAATTTTACTGCACTAAAATTGATTGTGTCTGTGCCACATAAGATACTAAAGTGATCATATAAAGATGAGCCTTGTACTATGAGGAACCAAGAATTAATATTCAGAACTATTATCCATCCTGAATATGGAATTTAAGTAAATGGGGAAATGAATTCACCAAACATCTTTTAAAAGTGAAGTGTCAGTGGCCGGGCGGTGGTGGCACACGCCTTTAATCCCAGCACTCGGGAGGCAGAGGCAGGCGGATCTCTGGGAGTTCGAGGCCAGCCTGGTCTACAAGAGCTAGTTCTGGGATGGGCATCAAAGCTACAGAGAAACCCTGTCTCAAAGAAAAAAACAAAAAAAATGCTAAAGGAGAAGTGTCTGAGTTACTGGCGGGAGTGTGTATAACTTGAGACAGTCACTGTCACTAAAGAGATTGGAGAATGAGGCGTGGTCTGCTCCTCACTTCTGTTTCTAGAGATATATGCAGAAAATTATCATACGTCTGTTTACTGCTCTAGTTGGCAGTGTGAACCTGGGGGAGTGGGGCCTAAAAATGAGTCAGACTAAAGTCTCATACAACAGGGAGCTTTATTAGAGCATCAGACAGCTTATACACCGAGGGTAAGGGGAGTCACATGAGTAAAGGGGACAATCACAAAGGCAAGCCACACGTGGCAAAAGCATGTTCTTCCACAGCAGCATGTAAATGAATAACAACAGCCTGTTGTAATGAACAATTAAAGTGAACCCACTCCTGTCCGCTACTGCAGCTCAGAGGGGCACAAAAGCACCCAAGAACAACTCCGTGGTTTTGAAGAATCCGAGATAAGAAGAATCTTGTCTTGTTTTGTGGAGTTTTCTCACAAGCACTCAGAGTTCCTCTCATAGGACTCCAGTCTAGGACTGTGTTATGACAAGTATCCATGTTTAGAAGATGCTCTGAGTTTTCCTCTCATGTGTGCCAAACAGACATGGTTCTCCAAATTCTAGAGAAAGAGGAAGAGTCCTTAGCTACCAAATGATTGCCCAGATGGCTTATAGAGGAGACATCATAGTCATCATCAGTTACTGGTGTAGGAATCCCCTCTGTGTGCTGTGATTAGCATTAATGAATAAAGAAACTGCCTGGCAAGTTGATAGGGCAGAACTTAGGTAGGCAGGGAAGATGGAAGAACTGAATGCTGGGAGGAAAAATGCAGAGTGGGCATGTGGGAGAGACGCCATGGATCTGCTGCCAGAGATAGACATGCTGGAACTTTGCTGGTTTGCTGATGGGCCACAACCTCATGGTAAAACACAGATCAATAGAAATGGGTTAAATTAATGTAAGAGTTAGCCAATAAGAAATTAGAGCTAATGGACCAAGCAGTGATTTAATTAATAAAGTTTCTGTGTGGTTATTTCGGGGCTAAGCTAGCTGGGTGGCCGGGATGAACAAGAGGGCTCCATGCAACAAGTTACCTCAAATATCGACAGTAGAGGAGAAATCCTTCTGTGAATAAAAGCGGTGTGAGGGTCTGAGCAGATTCTAAGTGGGTGAAGTAGCTGGTGAAAACCATTGTCAGATGTTCCAGAACTCAAAAAAACAGCTGAGCATAGTGGCCCATGTTTGTAAGACTAACAGCAAATAGGTAGAGATATGGGCTCACTGACAATTCAGCCTAGCTTACTTATTGGGCTCCACACCAGTGAAAGACTCTATCTCAAAACACGAGGTGGAAGGCTCCTAGGGAACCACACCTGAAGTTGCTCTCTTGCCTCCACATGCACACATATTACACCCACACAAGCATCTGCACACAATGCAGATGAACACATGTGTTACATACAAGCTGCACACACATAAAGAGACACAAACATGACAGGAGGATCTTCCTAACAAAAGATCAGTGCTGCTTCACAGTTTAAGTCTTAAAGTAATAACAATCCCCCAAATCTCAATTTTATCACATTTTTGTTTCTTTGGGGAGTATTTTTTTTTTGGTGTGTGTGTTGTGTAAATGTTCCTGGGTGTACCTGTAGAGGCCAGAGAATAACTTTATACAGTCGGTTTTCTCCTTCCATGTGGGTCGTGGGAAGGAAATTTAAGCTATCAGGCTCGGGGCAAGTGGCAATCTCATCAGCTCTAAATCTTGATAATTGGGGGGAGGGCATTTAATATTGTAATATCCTGCCTAAACAAGTAAGATATTGACCCAGATAAAAGCAATCACCCAGTTGGTCTCATCCCATTCATCGCACTGGACTGAGGAACAAGCTAATCTTGCACAGTGCAAGCTTTCCTCCTCATTTTCTTCTCTGTAGCTGCAGCATGACCCCCAGGCAGATTGATTTCTGACAAGTGCTTAGACAAACACTGGCAGTCTAGATTCCTGGAGAACTTCCCAGACAAGCACCCCGAAGTCACCTTAATGTCTAGTGGAGTCTAAAATGGGGGTCGTCATATGATCCACAAGACAGAACCGTGCACTCTTATGTTCAGACGGATGAAACTGAAATGAAATTTATGCCCTGGCAATGCTGAACCCCACATGAGCAGCCCGTATATGGCAGTTCTGTTAAATTTGTCCATATTGGGTTTCATGGTCTAAGTTGATGAGGATGACTGACCAGGCCTCTTCTGTAAAGAGAGAGAAGAGAGGAGGGAGAGAGAGAGAGAGAGAGAGAGAGAGAGAGAGAGAGAGAGAGAGATCTGTTCAGATGACCTCTTCCAAAATCACAACAGAATTACAATTCATCTCAACCCAGTCATAAGGTTAAGAGAAGTAAATGAAAGCGAATGATGTCATGTCGGTGGGGAAAAGGGAACACTGATTCATTACTGGTCGGGTGTAAACTACTAGTACAGCTACTATGGAAATCAGTGGGGAGCTTCCCCAAAATGCTGAACACAGATCAGCCACATTTTCCAACTGCAGCATTCCTGGGTATAGACCCAAAGAACTCCATATCCTACTACAGAGATATTTATCCATCATCCATGCTCACTGCTGCTCTGTTCTCAATAGTCAGGAAACAGAACAGCCTAGATCTCCATCAGCTGATGAATGATTTACAAAACGTGGTACATTTACTCAATAGAAAACTATTCAACTGTTAGGAAAATTAAAATTATAAACTTGCAAGAAAACACATGCAGCTGTAAATAATCATTCTGAGTGATATCACCAAGATCTGGAAAGACATATGTCATGTTTGCACACATCTGTGGATGCTAGATTTGAATGATATGTATGTTTCATTTGGGATGCTCATGGAGGTCAGGGAGTTTGTAAGGGCTTGTGCGGGGAGGGACTTCCAAGGAAGTGGAGAGAAAACACAATGATATAAAGAGATAAAGTTGAACAATGGAATGGGGGTTTAAATGTATGGTGGAGAGGGCAGAGAGGGATAATTAATGTTAAAGACCTATTGATAAAGTCATATGGAGACCTACTTCTATAGAAGCTTTCTAAAATTTATACATACCCATATGTAAAAATAATTTATGTGGAGTTACTCTATAGCAGGATAGCAATATCCCTACTAGACACACAGAAATACAAACTAAAACCCTAATGTCAGAGGTGGTTAACTCTTTTGGAGGTTTTGCCCAGTGAAGTTCCATGTATACCAAGTATTATAGCCTATTGGCAAGACTCTTGGCAATCCTCCAGAATTTGATAGTAAGACCATATTGCTGAAGATACCACAAACTTGGCTCATAGAACACAGAGGAATCAGGTATTGTTGAGCAGCCCCAACCCTACTGGCTAGCTTCCAGAGTGCTGGAAAGTTCTAGGCATGCTATTGGAGAAGGGCAATCTTCAGCCTTACCAGCTGTGAACCCTGAGAGCTACTCTCACTAATGACTGGTCTGGTAAGACCTGCTCACTGGAACAGTAGTGGTACAGCTGTTATGGGGGTAAACAGTCAATTTTGCATTGCATTTCAGGCCCAACCAATTGATTATGTTGCCTGGTAATGTCAGAAGCTACACTCCTAAAGTCCTACCATCATGGCTGCCCAAGCATGAGCTGAACAAAGACAACACCAATAGACACATTTAAGCGAACAGGAAAAGCCCACACATAAGGAACACCAAATGGGAGCAGGAAAATAGTTTTCCTCAGAGAAGATCTTACCAGTTGGTAATCTGATACCAAATGGTCAGCTCTGATAACACATACAAGTATTATTATATAGACCTAGATGTTTGTATTTAGGAATATTACAAATATTACAGACTATTGGCACCATTCTTTAAAAAAAGGGAAGAGAAAAAAAGTTATTATAACTTCCAAAAAAACTTTTTTTTTTTTTTGGTTTTTCGAGACAGGGTTTCTCTGTGGTTTTGGAGCCTGTCCTAGAACTAGCTCTTGTAGACCAGGCTGGTCTCGAACTCACAGAGATCCGCCTGCCTCTGCCTCCCAAGTGCTGGGATAAAGGAGTGAGCCACCACCGCCCGGCCCAAAAAAACTTTTAAAAGTAAACAAAAATTCACTTTATTAGATGAAACCCATACCCAGCACTGTGATCAGAGCCAAGAACCTGTGGTTAGACATTTTGTAGGCCTTGAGGGCAAACTACTATTACCCTGGACATAGTATTAAGCTGACTCCTAATGACATCATTATATATATACAAATTAGTGCATCTGCCAATCCTAATCAGAAAAGTTTCTTGGTAGCAGTTGACAGTACATAGACCTAGAAATAATCATGGGACATCAATATCACACTCCTCCTCCCAAGGCTCAGGGATCATTGCAGAAGAGAGGTTGAAAAGATGGTAAGACCCAGAGGTAATGAATGGCATAAGGAATGAGTGTTTCTCAGACACAGCAGGGCAGCTACACACATTAACTTACAGGAGTTGCAATAGCATAAGACCCACATAGGCTTGAACCAGATAAAATGCATGTATGAAAGGGGGAAGGGTGGACATGAAGCCCCACCACCAGCAGAGGAGCTATTGACAGATGACAGCTACGGAATGAGACAGAGTCAGTCTCCTTTACAGCTGTGGACCCTGATAGGCTGAACATTTTCCATTGGATTCCACACATCTCAGAGTGTATGGGAACTGTGAATGCGACTTGTTGGTTCAAAAAAAAAAGAAGAAGAAATAAAGTTGGATGGGTATGGAAGGCAGGGTGGATATGGGATAATTAAAGAAAACTCAATGACTTTGTGTATGTGATGTAACACTCAGTGAGACCCTGTGCAGACTGTTCATCCATGCCTCAGCATGAACTATCCACTTCAAAAGAGAGCCCAGTTAAATGCACTTGCAGTGTGATTTAAAGGTTAAAGGTGTGTTCCATTTAGGTAGTTATTTCTTCATATATACATCTCCATTTTGTTTTATCTCTCATAGTTGTTAAAGGCTGTGCACTATCTTTAAAGAAAAGCTGTAGGAAAAACAATGAAAGCTCAGATCTTGTAGCTAATGAGGTGACTCCATATGCTTGGAATATGGAAGTCAGTCAAATATGAGGGTTCTTCTATATCACATGAGCGCAATTCAGCAAAAACTGAAAGGGATCAGCACCTCACTCCTTCATAAGGTATAGGCTGACAGGCAAAGACCCGGAGAAACATCCTATGCTCC
>NC_022009.1:92295532-92297663 GCF_000317375.1 Microtus ochrogaster | reverse complement strand
TAAGAGTCTAGTGTGTAACTGGAAGTTTCTCTCCTGCCCATCAGTTCCCAAATAACCACTCTTGAGGCTTAATATTAGTTACAAACTTGGGCCTATTAGCTCAAGTTTATTATTAACTAGCTTTTACAACTTAAATTAATGCATTTCTTTTATTCTATATTTTACATGAGGCTTGTGGTTGATTATCTCACATATTGTTTCTCAAGCAACTGCTGGCAGCTTCCTGACTCCACCTTCTTTTCCTCTGCCCCGCTGCTTGGATTCCCCACCTAGCTATATTCTGCCTGGCCATTGGCCAAATCAGCTTCTTTATTGACCAACGGCAACAAGACATATTCACAGCTTACAGAAGGGCATCCCACATCACTAGTGCCTAGAGCAATATCAGATTAAACTCTGGCCCATGTATTCTCCCATTCCCCACTTTTTTGGACTTTTGTTTTTGATTTTACACAGCAGCTTATACACATCTCACAAATTTTATCTAGAATTTAACCATCCCTAAAAATGACCACAAATGACTATGGGGGTGATTCTAACCTTTTTATGTGTTGCCACATGAACTTGTGTGTGAAGATTTGATGAGGCAGAATTTGAGACTCATGGAAAGCATTTTTTAAAAAAAAAATACAGTCAGAATGGATACCTGCCAATCACATCCCTGAACTTGTGCAATTGTGAACAGAACCTAGAACTAAGTCTCTTGCCCCTACCTCTGTACCCACACCCGAAGACAGTGACAAAGACAAGGTGGGAAGTAGGGTAGGCCAGGTCCTTTCTAAGTAGCTGTGCCCAGCTTCATGCTGGGCCTGGGTCTTCATCTGTCCTCCAATTCCTTTTGAGGGACAAATACACAAACAATGTCAAGTGGCTCTAAGTCTTTGCTGAGAACTCAACTTACTTTAATTTGGCATCATTTTCCTTAGAAGACATTGTAGTTCAGGGAAACAGGGTTACCTTTTCATAAATCCCACAGTCAGAGATAAGCATTGAATACAGAAATGTTTGACAATCAAACCAGATGGCCTGCCTGGGTCATTAGCAACAAGGGAACTGTCCCCCATGTCTTCAGGAATAATCTCTAAGTGAGAAAGTACCAAATAGGATGTGTGTGTCTAGGGTACAGGCACCACTGTGGAAGGAGATGTGGAATTTTACTTAAATTTCATACAGTAAGGGATTGACCCTTTAGGTGTGAGACTTGGATGCTGGGCTACATGGAAAATATGTACATAGTAGAAGAAATCTGAACACCAGGGAAGCCATGACATTGAATCCAGAGCAACCAGGAAACCTAGAATGCCACAGATATCTGGGTTGGCCACGGTGTATCCAGCAGTTACTGCACACAGCTGATGCCCGCTATGGCATCATGGTTCACAAAGTAATGACACCCATGTCTATATATGTGAAAAGTCATTTCTAGTGAAACTTTATGAGAATAAAAATGGACTACTTTTTTTGCCTATCTACCAGACCACCCTTATTGAAAACAATGATCAAATTAGCAATGAGAGACCTTCACATGGATTTTCAGAGTGGATCATCATCTCCTTCTATATATCAACTATGGGCTTCCAAATGCGGTCTTCTGTAATAGCTGTTGAATGAAGCCGAATTCTGAAACAAACAATCATGCTCTTGTTATCCAGCCTGTGAACTGCTTCGGCCTGTTCCCAACAATAATAAAAAGGAGTATGTTACTTTTTTTTCCTTGTGGACAGGAGAATTGCATGAGCAATTGAACTCATAACAAGCTCAGAACCTGTCAGGGGAACAGTTAGGTCTCCCAGTATAGAAGGTGGAGCACTGCTGTGTAGAACTTGACTTTGTTCTTCTGGTCCTCTTAATGCTGCTGACATTGCAAACAGCAGTCAGAGCTGAAGGCTCAGATGTGTGTGAGGGGCAGGAGGTGTTTTTTTTCTATTGAGGGTTCCTGGCTTGTTTTTATAACTTCGCTACCAGAACATTGCTTCAGAAGACAATGATGAAATTATACTATTTTAAAGAGCATTTGTTTACTTATGTTTGGAAATTAAGTACATGTATAGAGTGTACTTGATCAAATCCACCCCCAACTATCACCCAGCAACTCCTATCCTATGCCTTCTAACACAGTTCCCTCTGCGCT
>NC_022009.1:92292328-92295146 GCF_000317375.1 Microtus ochrogaster | reverse complement strand
TTCGGTCTACACTAATGTTGCACATACATACACGGGTGTGGGGCAATGCACTGGGGCAAGGGAAACCTACAACTATTCACCTAATCTCAAATAAAATCCTCTCTCTCTCCCTCTATAGTCATGGACTGCAATTAGATACTCATCTAGGAGAGGGGCCTCATGAGACCCCCGCCCATTCATGTTGTAATTGTTAACTTACTTGGTCTTGTAGAGCTCTCCTGGAAGTTAACATAGCTCCTGTGAGTTCAAAATACCACAACCATGTCAGGCCAGCATCCAGAGCACCTCCTCCCATCCGCTGGCTTTTATATTGCCTTTGTCTCCTCTTCTGCTACATTCCCAGAGCCATGGGGGTTTGATACAGATGCTTATTTGCAGCCCTTTCTCTCATACTTTCCCTTCTCTCATTCTCCTTTCTTTCCTCTCCACTCCCTCTTCTCTCCCTTCCTCATTCTTCCTCTCTCTGTCCCTTTCTCCCCCTCTCTCTTTCACTCCTCTCCCTCTCAGTTGCTTATTCTCAACACTCTGAAAGGTTATGAGTCTCTATCGTTACTACTACTCCCTTGCAATAAGGGGTTTCTCTGACTGAAATTTAGATCAGCATCAATCTGTGGGAATAAACATAGATATTTAGAAAACTATTTAGAAAAATAAAAAGTCCCTAGGGCCTCTAACACCCCCATCCATAGGTTTTGAACATATTTGCATAACCAGGCATTATTCCCTTCCGTAGAGTAGACCTCAAATCAAATCAAGAGATCAGTGGTTATCCCATTAAACAGTCATGTGCCACTGTTACACCAATGGGCAGATCTTGCTGGATAGGTTGATATTGTAGCATGAAGGGCACAGTGATAGCTAAACCCCTTGGTATTTTTCTCATTTAACTTTCTACATAGCATTTTCCAGAACCATGAATGCTATCCAGCAGGGAGATCTTTTCCTCACTGGTTTCTCTGTGGTATCTTCAGATACCACAGAGACAAAGAGTCTCGCCATGCACTTATGATGGGCAACAAATGGCCATGATAATAGCCTATATTGTTTTGAGTGCCTCTAGGCACCCTGATGATAACCCAACAATATGAAAATATCCCTGTTCTGGCACTGAATTTTCCTTATAATAACCAATGTCTTCTAGGGCCAACACTGTTCATCCATGCAGGTCCTCCTTCATATACCCAAAGGTGGGAATACCTGGAGGCAGAAATGTTCAGCAGGCAGAGAGTGGTAGAGATGGGGAGAGCCAAGAACAGGGGAAAGCTTAGCCAACACAAAATATCCATTAAAAAATGCTATTTGGGAACCTGTAATCCTAAAACCCCATAAAAATACACTAGGAGACAGCAGAACAGATGTGAGATGAAAGAACAGGGAGAGAGCATGCTGGGAGTTAAAGGTTTGACTGGGATGAGGGCTGGAGTGAGACATGGAAAATTATGAGGTAGCTTGGCCAAAACCACAATTATACGATATTCAACAATTAGCTATGCCTTAGTTTTATTAGATATAAAAATTATAAATCAAATAGCAGAGGGCCTAGAACACCTTGATGCTTAATAGATGCTAATTAGCCCCATACTCTCTCTTTCTTCTAACTGACACCTCAAAAATACATTTCTCCTGCCCAGGGTCACTTTCACTCCCTTGGGGCACCTGGAAATAGCACACATCTTTCCCCCTTATTAAATTAAACTCTGAGAACATAGAGAGGATCCAACATTAAGGAGGAATAAAGATGTATAAAAAGGTGAAAGACTCAAGTAAAGAAACGATAAATGCCCCTAAAAACAAAGAAATGAAACCAGATTTTCAATGGATCCCTTTGTATGAATGACTTAGGGTGTATTATACCTGCGAGTCATGAGCCACCTGCTGGATTTCATTTACTTCCCTTGCTGGGAACCTCACTTAACTACTCTCTGCCTAGAGAACCCTAGCCTCGGGCCCCTGCTGTTTAGAGCTGAAGATTCCTGTGCGGTGTGAACACACTTTCTCATGAGCATTTAGTGACTCAGGGCCTTCAGTTCAGCCCCACCATAGAGCAAGTGATACACCTGGGGTGGCAGCCAGTTTTCTCAAAGGTGCGAGTCACAGCATCCTTTATAGTTATTTCAAAATATTTTCTTCCTTTTCAAACTTGAGTTATTTCATGTGTGTGGTCAGAGGAGCAAGCTTGCTACGCTGCACTGGCAGATGTAAGAGGACACCTAGCAACGGTAGGTTCTACCCTTCCACAACGCGGGTCCTGGGGACCAACAAACTCAGCTTGTCAGCATGGTGGCGAACCCTTCATTGGCTGACTCATCTCGCCGGCCGCAGCACCTTCGTCATAGCTAAGGTCTACTGGGTACTTAAGGGCTTGCAAAAATGTGCTGCTCCTGATTGCTGTTTCTTCCACATCTGCGTTCTCATGAGTTCAGTGATGAACAACAACAGACAGTGGCAAGATTGCTTTATTTCTTTTTCTTTTCCCCATTTGGATAGCATTTTAATATTTTAGTTCCCATACAAAGGACTGGGTTCTAACGCATTTCCACACATGCAACATTACGTTTTGCCCCTTTTTCCCTCTCATGCAACCTCTCCCTCTCAGTTACATTTTTGAAACACAAACTTCCAATCCCTCTTCTCACATTTATGACTCAAGCGCTTCCTGCTGTGGCTGGAGTATGAACCGCCTCACAAGCTCATGGAATTTCAACTCTTGGTGTTTACCGGGTGCTGTTTTAGAAGGCTGTGGATTCTTGCAGAGGTGAAACCTCCCTGGAGGAAGCGACTCCATGGAGTCAGGCTGCTTCCTGACTGCAGATGTGAC
>NC_022009.1:92289536-92292092 GCF_000317375.1 Microtus ochrogaster | reverse complement strand
TGCTTCTCCCTCCTCCATGCACTGCGCTTGCTCATACTCCAAGTAAAGTAAACTCTCCTGCCCTTAAGTTGCTTCTTGCCAGGTAACAGCCAGGTAAAAGCAATCAGTTCATTCCCTTCCCTCCTACTCTATTCCATCCGGGTGAGAATCGGAGACTGAAGCACAAATCTCCGTGTCAGCATCCCCTTCCACCGAAGAATGTCTAAGTCTCTTGGTCTATGGCCAACAACTCAACTAGATAGAAACTGTTTCTGGTACTGCATGTTTCACTTGGTGGTGAAAGTGTCTAGTTGGTGCAGTATTCTTCCTGTAGTGCCTTTTCAATTGTATTTTAATATCTAAAGCATGCCTGAAGATCAGAGAGTAAAACAGCCCTACTGGTCAGCCTTACAAACGAGGCAGTTGTAACACACACCTTTAATCCCAGTAGTCACACTAGTTTGTCATAGAAACTGGGTGGTAGTGGTGCATGCCTTTAAAACCAGCACTAGAAAGGAATATAAGATGGGAGGAGACAGTTCTCAGTAAGTCTCATTCTGAGATCTTGAAGACAGGATTGCCACTTCAGCTTGAGGTAGAGGTAACAGCCAGTGTCTGGCTGCTTTGCCTTTCTGACCTTCATATTGAACCCCAATATCTGTCTCTGAGTTTTTAGTAATCGTACAGTTCCATGACCGTGAAAGAAACACACCTTAGGGGATACCATTCCCAGCAGCAATGTCAGGTGCTCACCACCAACAAGCCCAGGTTGTCATTGTCATCTGGTCTCTGTGGGCACTGTGCACATACTATACACAGACAGTTGAAAATAACATAGATGCAGAGAAATAAATACATAAATAAAAGTAGCTGAAATAAATCTTAAAGGAAAACTGATTTGCATTTTATGTGTAATTAGTACCTAGAAGATGAGTAATTCAGCTAAGTTAAGACATATCCAGAGGAACTAACCTCTTTTGATGAGAAAAGGTGATATCATCTTTAAAAATTTTTCATTTTTAAAAAGAAACAGAAAGATAGACATGCGGCATTCAAAACCACTGTTTAATGAATTGCTAAATTATGGGCATAAATATTTTTGAGGATCTAGCATAAGCAGTTGCATTTTTAAAGTTCTGCTTGCTTGGGATACAAAACTATAAAAAAAATAGTGAACTGGATTCTTTTTCCATATACGCTCATTTCTTCTTCACAAGTCTCAGGGAATGGAACAACTATGCTTCTGTTAAGTGTTTCAGTGAGAAGAGTTGATGGAGGAAGGTCATTGGTTGATTAAATAAAGAAGCTGCTTGCCCTGATAGGTTAGAACGTAGGGGGAGGAGTGAACGGAGCAGAATGCTGGGCGGAAGAGGAAGTGAGGTCAGACTCCACAGCTCTCCTCTTGGGGGCAGACGCCTCAGAGAGACACGAGATGCTCCACTCCTGCGGGCAGAGGCGAGAGCTCTGCTCTCTGAGGCACACGCGATGAAGCTCCGACCCAGGATGGACGTAGGCTAGAATCTTCCCGGTAAGCGCACCTTGGGGTGCGACACACATGATTGGAAATGGGTTAGTCCAGGTGCGAGAGTTAGCCGAGAAAAGGCTAGATATAATGGGTCAAGCCGTGTTTAAAAGAATACAGTTTTCGTGTAATTATTTTGGGGCATAAGCTAGAGCTAGCCATGTGGGCGGCCGGGTGCCAGGACGCAGCCCCGCCGCTCCTATTACAACAGCAGTCACTCCAAAATAACCACCTATAGACTTATCATTAGTTATAAATGCTTATTTGATAGCTTAGGCTTGTGTTCAGCCAGCTTTTTCAGCTTAAATGAACCCATTTCAATGAATCTATGTGCTGCCCTGAGGCTCCTTTACCTCATCTATGAACGTCCCATGTTGCATCTTCTGAGTCTGGCTCAAGACTCCTCAGACGCCACTCTTCTCTTTCCCAGCATTCTCTCTGTCCAAAACATCCTACTTAGCTATCAGCCAACCAGGTTTTTATTAACAGTGAGAGTAACACATTTTCAAAGTGTACAGAAGGGATTATTCCACGGCATATAGGAGTTGATTTATTTTTATAAATATTGTTACACTTAACATGAGAAAAACATAGATTCACTCATAACTTGCATTGATGTGCATTTTCAGCTTAAACTTAATGTGCAGTTTTTAATAAAAGTGACCTATGTTTATAGCATATAGTGTAGATGGAGGTTTTTCTCCACCTTTTTTCCTATCCACCAGGTTTCTGTGGTCGCTTACGAAACAACCACTCTGAGGCTTAATATCAGCCACAATTGTTTGGTAAATGGCTCAGGCTTCTTACTGGCTAGCTCTAACTATAAATTTACCCATTACTATTAGTTTATATTTTACCAGAGGGCTTGTCGCTTATTACCTCACATCTTGCTTTCCCCATGACAACATGGTACCTTTGGCTCCACCTTCACTCTCTCCTTATCTTTGTTTTGATTCCCTGCCTTGCTATATTTTCCCTGGCCATTGACTGAAACAGCTTTATTCATTAATCAATAAGAAAAGCACATAATCACAACATATAGAAAGGCATCTTTC
>NC_022009.1:92287309-92289436 GCF_000317375.1 Microtus ochrogaster | reverse complement strand
TAACAATATTAAGTCCATTTCTATTTGGCAAAATTAAAGAAAAGACTTTATCATCTAGTCTATCATTGTGAGTCCAAAGCTCTACATATAATTCATCCTCTATCATAACTGAGGAAAGCTATAATTATAACTATTTAGTCTTCAACTCCATCAAAGACTCCAGAAGGAAATAATATTACCTGAGTAAACAGGAACTGCATTGTAAACAACTTCCAAAACTCTAAAATTGACAGAGACATCTTGCTGCCTGGACAGGCAGCCAAAGTATTTTTGCAATGTTGGGGCATTCATCTTCAGCCTACAGGTTCAGAGAATCTGGCTGACTTTTAAGTGAAGCAGGAAATTTGAAGATCTGCTCTGCCTTGGACTGGCAAAGTTCATCAGTCACTTTCTTTTGTGTCCTGCAGTCTGGCAGTTTACTCTGTGAAGCAGGAATCCTGAAGGAACATCCCATCTTCTCTTAGCAAATTCAGTGGTCCCTCCCCTGTGGGTCCTGTATGTCCAGTTCATACAGCATCCATCAAGCAATCCAGGCAAGAGCAATTTCTTGCCCAAATGGCTAGTTATCACACTGAAGGCAAATTCCTTAACAAGATTTTTTGATGCCCATCATTCTCTCTGAAGTAATTGGTGCTGCCAGAAGCAGACATGTCTCACTGTCGAGAAAAGTCAAAGTTCTTAAAACATTTGAAATGCTATATTCTATAGGTCTTTGAATAGTTGAAGATTATCTATGTCACTTAAATATATTTCTGTATGTCTAGAAAATCTAATTAACATGACTAAAAGTTTGATTACTATAGATGACTATTAATCTATATTTTTATGTTAGTTTTTTTTTTTTTGATGCAGGGTTTCTCTGTAACATTGGGGCCTATCTTGAAACTAGCTCTTATAGACCAAGCTAGCCTCAAACTCAAAGAGGTCTACCTGCCTGTCTCCCGAGTGCTGGGATTAAAGTGGTTTGCCACCACCACCTGGCATACATTACATTTTTAAATGAGCTGCATAAACATAATACCTGAAACAAGAATATATATTTTACCATGAAGCTTGTGGCTTGTTAATTCACACCTTGCTTCCCTATGGCTACATGGTGCCTCCAAATCCACCTTCTCTCTCTTTCTATCTTTGTTTTGATTCCTTGCCTAGGTATAGTGTGCCTGGCCACTGAATGAAACAGCTTTATTCCTCAACCAATAAGAGAAACCCATAGTCACAGCATACAGAAGGACATCCTACATCATACACCATGGTAAGCTGCTGTTCATCATGGGATCACTACATTGTTAAGGGAGACAAGAGGGCCACAGTCTTTCAAGAGTATAGCCATACAATGCAAACAATTGTAAGTTCAGCAGGACTCTGCACGGATAACAGAGAGCTCACGATTAATGCAGAGAGGTTTATAATAAGGACATTACTGAGTGTGCTTTGTCCTAGTTTGCTTTCTATAGCTGTGCACTACAGAGCAAGTTCTAGGCTCCAAAGCTACACAGAGAAACTCTCTCTTAAAAAAATCAAAACAAAACAACAACAACAAAAAGAACCCAGTTTTGTGTGAGGTTCAATTAAAAAAAAAAACAAAAAGAAAAAGATGGAAGGCACCATGGCTAAGTCACCTCCTTCAGATTGATATGTCAAAATTCTAAATTAAGTATGACATTTTGGGTGTAGATCTCTCTATCTTCCATGAGTTAAGGCAAAGATAATGTCTAGTCTTATAAATAGAAATGGATAAAATGTGGAAAGACTAAGACACGAAAACAAAGAAACACGAGAAGTATAAACCCATGCTCATCTCATATAAAAGCCACTGACAGAGCATCACAATAATGTAAGAATGATTAATAGTAGCCACAGTATCTTTGTAAATAATAAAAAAAATACTGACAGCTCACAAGGCCCAGTTCTGTACATTAAGTGACTCAGAGAGCCTTGATAAATGGGCTGAACATCTTTAAATGACAACACTGAGCATTTTCCAGAAAGAATTTCAAAAGCTCAGCCTCCAAGTCTGGTGTTTCCCCTAAGGAAGAATCCAGTGGGAAGATCTTGTTTAGAAAATCTTTGGGATTCTGCTTCAAACCTCTGTGCAATCATGCCACTGCACATATGTGCAGGAAA
>NC_022009.1:92284014-92286702 GCF_000317375.1 Microtus ochrogaster | reverse complement strand
TGCAGGCATTCACTGTGCGCATGTGCAGGAAAACCAGCAGCTGTGCAGACATTCACTGTGGACATGTACAGGAAAGCCATTAGCTGGGCTCTAATGTCATTATGTACACCAAGCTAAAAAGCCAACAGCTATAGATGAGACATGATTTGGAAAGAAACTTTGTAAAAGAATCAAACCTCAAGTCACCTGGATGCCACTTAGTCCCTACTTGCCTGCTTTGTATCATCACAGAAATTAGTTTATATTTCCTGAAGACAATGGGAACTTGGAATTTTGTCTGCAAGTGTTTTCTAACTTCTTAAGCTGGGAGTAAGAGGCCTAAGCCATTGTATTTTGAAACAAACATTCATTGAATTAAATATAATCTTGCAGCTTAAGAGACGATGGAATTTTCCATTGAATGCAAACCAATGACTGTCTTATTAAGGGAGACAAGGATTTTCATAGCCTTGCTCATTCATCGAGATTATTCATCAATCATAAACTCATTGCCGTCCTCTAGACTTAGCATCTTTCATATTGAGATTGTCTTATAACTTCATTCTTAGTCATTGGACAACCATTTCTTAAATCAACACATGCAACAAATAACTTGAATATACTGGAAGCCATTTCAACGATGATGTCCATCTTCCGTTTGTCCAGTCTTCCCAAAAATGTCATGTGTTTTTTTTCAATGTTTGGGACCAATCCTATGGCCTTGCTGAGTATAGTAGGCAACAGCTCTACTACTACTCCCAAGCATCCTTCGGGTTATTCTGACTAGCTTACAAAATAGATTTCCTTATAATATTTTCATACATAGCTGGCTTTGTTTAACCACTCCACCATTGTCCCCATCCCCCAACTCCCATGCCTGCTAAACCCCTTCCACCCCAGAATTCTGCCTTCATGTTCACAGCATCTGTGCTCTTATTCCTCCTTCCCAAACCCCCTCTCTCTGCTCTCAGCCCTTTCCAGTTTCCTGGCCTGGCCTCTGCACACCGGCTCGCATGCAAATACACTTCCATCAAGCATAGGAGCTAAGGTGGGCGACAGAGAGGACAAGCCCTGTTTGTCTTTGGGGGCCTGAGTGAACTCACATGGTGTAGATTTGATAGTTATCCCCATTTTTCTTCAAATTTCATAATTTTGTTTATGTCTGAATAAAGTTCCATTTATATACCCACCAAATTTTACTACCTATTTCTTCATTCTCAGGAGTCTCTGCTGAATTTTGCATTCTCAGAGCAAAGATGAATTTCTCCTTGCTTTCTTCCCTTTCTGCACAGATGGTCTCATCGGTGAAAAGTCGCTGGATTTTAGTCACCTGCCCTGAGACATCTTCCCGTAAGATCACACTACTGATAAACCTGAATCTCCAGACTTAGAAGACACCTATGCCATCTGGAAAAACTTCATCAGAATACAGTGTTTGAGAATCATTGACTCTATCCTGACAGAACTTCTCACACAAAGCACCAGGTTTGAAGGAACCCCGGGTGTTTATTCAACCCGTTTTCCCCAGGTTCAAGGCTCAGGGGCTCAAGGAAAAAGCCATGAGACCCAGACCTGTGGCAAGCATTCCATAAGCTTAATTTTTTTCTACGTCTTTCTCACCTTCTTTCCTTCAAAATTTCCTGCTTTCTTCCACAAACCACTTTTGCCTTCCGTATTGAGCAGCATTGCGTTTCCCGTTCTCCTGCTGCTTGAGATCTAGCAACCACATTGCTTATGAACCATGTAATAGTGGAAGGTGGGTCGGGGTTGGCTTTGATGTGAGATGTTTATTGCACCTGAGGTGGCCTGAATCGTGCTTGCTTCTGATCATGTCACACACAATAAAACATGGATCACTGCATCTAGAGCACAGACTGGTGCATGAAGTTTACAGGAGTTGGTGTCCTTTCATGTGAAAAGGACTGTTAATGAACCAGAAAGGGACTGTAGGATTATATGCTTGCCCTGAACATAAAAGATTACATTATAACCATTGGAAACAGTGTGTGTGTGTGGGGGGGGTGCTC
The DNA here is from genome assembly GCF_000317375.1 of Microtus ochrogaster. Taxonomy (NCBI): domain Eukaryota; kingdom Metazoa; phylum Chordata; class Mammalia; order Rodentia; family Cricetidae; genus Microtus; species Microtus ochrogaster. Next base: position 92,284,696 of record NC_022009.1, on the reverse strand, counting down.
AGGCAAACTCACATACACACATAGATACAGTCGGGCTTACTATAAACAACACATTTAACTTTTTAGCATGTGGAATCCTAAAGAGATCTAAATATGCAGCCATTATCTGGTCAGTTACATGTGGTTCCTGTCATTTTAATATGAACTTATTTCAGATGGAATGAGAATGTTGTAAGAGTGAAGTAGGAGATAACTACAGAGCAAACACATAAATATGTGAAGACATCACTGAGTCCAAACTCTACCCTGTGTTTGCATCCCTCAAACTCACTTGCTCAAAGGCAACATTGTTATGTTTTTGCAGTGCTGAGAGTCAAACCCAGGACCTTGAACAAAACAGAAACACAGTGAGTGGAAGCTTCTTTTGTTATATTTCACATAGAGAATCACGTTTAAAATTCTTGAAGGGAAAAGAGTGTCTAGCTAACACTTTTTGCAAGGTTTTGTGTGCATGTGCGTATGCATATGTGTGCATGTGTGTATGCACCTATTTGTGTGCATAAAAGTGCCGTAGCCAGTGTGTAAGTATGTGGAAGTCTGAAGCTACTTCAATATGTCTTTCTGAGATGTTTCTCCACCTTATTTTATTTGTTTATTCAGTTATTTTGAGGGAGAAACTCTCATTGAACCTGGAGATTGTTGCTGTTTGGCTAGGCTATCTAGTCAACCAGGCCCCAAAATC
>NC_022009.1:92269475-92283914 GCF_000317375.1 Microtus ochrogaster | reverse complement strand
TCTCTCTCTCTCTCTCTCTCTCTCTCTCTCTCTCTCTCTCTCTCTCTCTCTCTCTCTGTCCCTGTGCATTAAAATTACAATCATGCATAGCCATGCCCAACTTGGCAAGTAGGTGATGGGGATCCAAACTCAGATTTTTTTAAATTAAATTTAAAATGCAATGTAATATATTTTGATTACAGTTCTTTCTGTTTTTCCAACTCCTCCCAGATCCTGCCCAGTTCCCAACTCCATCAGCTTCATGTTCTCTCTCTCTCTGTGTGTCTCTCTCTGTCTCTGTCTCTCTCTCTGTCTCTGTCTCTCTCTCTCTCAAACAAAGCAAAATCAAAAATGAAAATCAAAGTTTCTATTTGGTTTGGCTTGGTAATTTTATGCAAACAAAGATTTTAATATAACATCTTGTATATCAAGCTCTTTACCCTGCATCAACTCCCCAGACATCTGGATAGTGCTTTTCAACCACAGGGCTCCGTGCCTTGATTAATCATGAAAGGGATGTTAATCACTACTCACTACATCTTGATCTTTTACACTAATGAATAAAAAAAAATTACTCATCTTCAGGTTTTGAGTCTTAAATTTCAAATCAGTTATGTCTTTGTGCAAACTGACCATCTCCACAAGTTCAGGCTCAAGGGAGGAGTTAGGCGGATTTCACAACCTGTCATCACTCATGGGGCAAATCAATGCTTTTCATTGATTCCAATTTTGAAATGTTCCTTCTGCATAAGCTTCAAATTCTCAAATGCAGAAACTTGAAAACTGGATTTCACGATAAGGACATAACTGAAACATTATCCGCACTTAAAACTCAAATGCTCCAAACTCTGGTTTTAGATTTATTTTCATTTTACTCATGTGTGAGTATATGTCACCTTTGTGGTGATATCTGGGAAATACAGAAGAGGGCTTCAGAACCCCCCCCCTCCCCCGAGCTGGAGCTAAGGGCAAGTGTGAGCTTCCCAGTATGGGCACTGGTAACTGAATTAAAGACCTCTGAAAAAGCAGCAAGTGTTCCTAAGCATGGAGCCATCTCTGTAGTCCTGTGGCTGACTCATTTAGAGAAAAACAACAGCTCCAAGTTATTATATGGAATGACAGACTTTCAATAACTCCGTGGCTGATTTTTACAATTCTTGTGCTATCATTATGTATGACTGTTTTTGGAAATGTTCCTTTTGCATAAGCTTCAGGTTCTCAAATGGAAAGACATAAAACTTGATTCACCACAGAGACAGAAATTGAAAGCTATTGGTTATAGCAGCCAATGACTCCATGCCCTTGTGAAGTTATTTCCAAAAACAATTTATATTTTTGAGTCTATAATTTTCAGAACAATACAACTTATCAATTGTAAGTTATCCCAAACTGCAAACAATGGTTCTTAAAAGAGAGGAATAGACAAATATATATAATATCAATCAGAAACATGTATATACAGTATGCTTATGCATTATATAGAATATTAATGTATGAATATACACATATATATTTTAATAAACTTTTGTTGGTAGAGATCCTTAGGATACAATATTAACATAATATCTTACATAACATTGCAACATTGCATAATGTTGCCAGCAAGAAAAAACACACACACACACACACATTTATGCTTAGCCATTATAGGTAGAGGCCCTTTAGAGTCCAACACTAACAAAAATCTCTTCAGCGAAGAATATTTTCTTGTCTATATTGCATAATGCTGCCAGCACACTGGTGACAATAAAGCTTGCTGACTGGTCCCACGTTTCAAAACCCTCCACATTCTACATGCACCACCATTATTCTTTGCCTTTGGTGCCAGTTGCGCCCCACCTCTGCCTATGAATATTCATGTTCGCACACTGCTTTTGGTAACACAGAGGGTCCTCTTTGTCTGTGTGCTGTCCTTGAAACAGTCACCACACGATAACAGGATCCCCACTGTTTATAGTCTGTCAGCATTTTCAGAACACATGCAAAAATTCAGATTACTAGCTATTTGGGCTAATGTTAATTGCTTTCAAATGGTGTGTCTCAAATTGTAAAAAAAAATGACTGTGTTATTTAAGCATAAAATAAGTCTGTAAAATTCCATATGTCTCCTCAATATTATCTCTGCTCTGACTAATGTAAACAACCATTACAACAAATACTTTATGGGCTGAAATCATCTCATGTTTTTGTTTGTTTGTTTTTTTCTTTGCTTGCTTGTTTTTCCCTATTGGAAGTTTCCCAAACGTATTACCACTGGATGCTTCCCTTAGCATGAAGTTTGTGTTGAATACTGGAGTTCCACAGTGCAGGTCGATGGAGTCAGGTCCCACGTTTCAAAACCCTCCACATCCTACATGCACCACCTGCTCTGGGCAGGTCTAAAGGCACAATTGTGGAGAAAGGAAGAGTCTTGGTATAGACACCTTTCGCCGACACTCTTCTGAGGTTAACAGCTATAGCAACTGAGACACGCGGGCGGGGTAAGCTTGTTGTCCCCGTCAGCCACACAGACAAGCAGAAGCCAGTTATACAAGCACTTACATTATTTCTGTCATACTCAAGTTTAGCCTTGGAAGCTTGACAGAAGTGAGCCCAGAGTCACAAAGACAACAGGTGACAATCAGGCTTTGGACTGGTCCTCAGGAATGGTGGATCTTTGGAGTGTTCATTATCATCCGTTATCATGAGCCATGGTTCTCCTAGCGTCATCTGGCAGGTGGAAGCTAGAGATAGCGCTGTGCCATGCCCTCCTAACCAACTGAGTTCATGCAAGAGATTGGTTTTGCTGAGGGTGAGAAGCCGTGCTGGAGGGTCTGGGCAGCCCAGGGTCTTAGACTGCATTTCAGAGTTTCTCATCTGTGTGGCCTAACCAGGCACAAAGTTATGTTTCAATTATTTTTACCAACATTTCTAATTCCAGTCACCATCAACGTGGGAGCATTTCCTGGTATGCTAAGAATAGCCTTTTGGCCAAGGTAACCTAACTTTAGGGACCTTTCTAAATTTTTTGAATCAGACTCTAATTGGCAGGAAATTTTTTCTCTCGTGCTAATTACTATGTAATCACACACATTCTGCAAGTGAAAATTATGGGCTTACTGAAGAAGGTATTGTAAATATTTGCACTTACACACACTAGCATTTTTCTGTATTATGGCTTGGGGACTTCACCACGAAATGTAGACTTCGGGCAGAGGGTCAGCTGACCAGGCAGTGCCGATCGAGAGCCAATGTGCCTGTAAGGCTCTTTGTTTGTATTATGAGTATGTAAGGAGAGCCTTTGCCATTTGGACTTTTATCCAATAATTATGCTCTAAGCTTCTTCCAATGCTTGTTGCAATTGAGGCAGGAAAGCCAAGGACATGATGGGTCCATGGAAGAAAAAGAAAAGCCTCTCCTTCTGGGGTCTGGTTGATACTTCTCATCAGCTGAGAAGCCAAAAGCACAGAATAACTAGCATTTATCGCAAAGGCCTCCAACAGAGAAAGTTGTTGAGATGGCATTGAATGGGGCTAAGGTCTGTGTCTATGTGACCTTGGTGAGTACCTCCTTCCTCCCCTGGACATTTTCTAGGAAGAGCAGAGAAGATTGTCAGCTCTACCTTTTGTCATCCCGAAGAGTGAGAGGTTCCCTTGTCAATTGTAATTCTGTCAGATGCCTGTGAGGAGCCACCCTGGAACCTCATTCAAACTCCTTGGGGTCCTTTTTATACAAATCCACATGTATCAACTGTAAAGACAAAGAGAAGCCCACCCCGTGTTCTTTATTTTCTTACTAGGTGATTCTTTTTCTCTCCTGTTTAAAATCAGGGTAGGCAAGCACAAAACCCCACACTTGGCTGAGGAGCTGATGGCAATTCATATCCTACCACAGGCGGGGAGAGCCATTTTCCTTAACAGTGTGGCCCCAGGTAGACCCAAGGCTCTCCCAGGAGTGGCCACACACCAAAGAGTACTTGGTGCTTTTTGTTGATTGTTTTGGTTTTGTTTTTAAAAGAAGACTCAGGTTTGGATGGGTAGGTAAGGGGGGTGAATCTAAGCAGAACTGGGAGAAGGGTTAATATGATCAGAATATATTGTATAAAATTCTCAAAGAATTAAAAGCATGACACAAAGCTGCTAAAACTGTCTTTTCATAAGCCTCTCTAACTTCAAAATGTAATAAATCACAAGAAATAAACAGATGGATTTGTACACAGGGTATCATAGCAGAACCCCAGACTCAGCACATAGAAATTTCCAGAAGACTATGGTACATGTGTGCTGTTTAGGAAAATACATTTTTAGCTTGTTGTCTATATGCTGTTAAAGATTAAGCTTAGTTATTAGTTATTCTCTAGTGGGTCATATCTTGCTGCTGTAGTTGAACAGTCAGGAAAGGAAAGGCCAGGAGGGTTGGCCTGACTAGGCACTGTGCCTGCTACCATTGTTTTCCTTTACATTTATTTCGTGTGAGTGTGTATCTCTATGTGAGTCTGTGTGTGTCTTTATCTCTGTGTGTAAGTGTATCTTTACCTGTGTGAGTGTGGTGGGGAGGGGGGTGCTGATCAACACAAGTGGAGATCAGAGGGCAGAGCTGAGGAGCACACTCTCTCCTTCCACATGGGTTCTGAGGATCTGACTCAGCTCTGATTGCTATAGTTCTTGAGGAAATTTCTGATCTCCATTGGTCTCGAAGCATAAGGGGCCTTACAGGCTGAGAGAGTAAGCACCTGGGAAGCAGCCAGAAAGGCTCCCAGCTCCACCTCTGCTTTCCCCTACCTGTAGGATCCCCTCACCCGCTGCTCCCCGCCATCTCTAATTTATATGTGATTCAATATTAGTCCTTTTGTAAAAAACATTATTTTCCTTTTGAAAGCTCTAAAATGATTGACGGAATGACTGACACATGACAAATATCGACATTGTTTGGGGCTTACTGTTCGTATAAGAAAGGTTTTGGAAGAAAGAGGTTTTTGTGGGTTTTTTTTCCCACTACAAAGTCTACTTTTAGCAGAGCAATACTCAGCCTGTATTTCTTTGTATGTGCTAGTTGACTGCTTTCATTTGACTCCAGAAATATTTATTCTTTTTCTGGTTTTTCATGACAGGGTTTCTCTATGTAACAGTCCTGGCTCTCCTGGCACTCACTCTGTAGACCAGACTGGCCTTGAACTCAGAGATCCGCCTGTCTCTGCCTTAGGCTTACTGTGATTATAGGCGTGTACTACTACACCTGGCCAGAAATATTTATTCTTAGCAAGTTTATTAAACATTTTTTTTCATTCCATGGTAAGGTATCTTATCTTAGAATAATAAAAGGCATTTTAAAAGATTTCTAAAATATAACTATTTTCAGTTGCATTTTGATAATGCAACTACAGATTATTATCTTTTAAACTTTCTAGACTAAAATTAAATATGTTTATTTTTTTAAATTCTCAGTATGAAATTTGCATGAAAGTCCAATACAAATAACACAGAAACCCCTCAGAGTACCTTAGGTTTTTGGTCTGGTTCAGATAAGACTGGCTCCCATAATCTCAGGTATTTGAATGCTTAGTCCCCAAGGAGTGGCAGGCACTATTGGAAAAGATTAAAAGGATTTGGAGGTGTGTGACTTTGTTGGAGGAAGCATGTCCCTGGGGGTAGGCCATGAGATTTCAAAAGCCCAGGCCGGAGTCTTTCTCTCTGCCTACCAATCAGGATGTAGACCTCTCAGCTACTTTGCCTGTACCATGTCTGACTGTGTACTACCATGCTCCCTGCCAAGATGACAATGAACTAAAGCTCTGAGAATGTAAGCCAGCCCACAATTAATTTTTTTTCCTTTATATGGGTTGCCTTGGTCACAGTGTCTTCACAACAATGGAACAATGATTTAGAAAGGTTTATTGTTCATATGCCGATAATCTTATGGCAAGGAAGTCCCTAGTTTATTTACCTTCACTGGTTCTAATGAACTTCTTGCATATAGCTATAATACCATGTATGGAAAATAAATAGTGTTAAGTCTAATAAGTAGTACAGCAGAAGTTACTTTATAAGTTAGAAATAAAGTATTTCCAAAGGCACCTCCCCATGGCTAACACTATGTCTTGAATGTGTGTGGCACTACCAACGTGACAAGTGAGATTTTCTAAGCAGTTTCACTCTGAATTTAAATACACTAAGTCATACAGAAATAAGGTCTGATTGTGCTTCATAATCGACCCTCTGAAAAATTATGTTATCGTCATAAAAATATGTTATTACTAAGGATTTACAAGGAGAAAATGATGGTCTCTGCACAGAATCTTGACTGTAATTACGAAATGAATTGCATATTTTGAAATTGCTAAAGAGTGGATTTTACATGTTTCTCCACAAAAAAAGAGTTGAGGGTGTGCAAGATGATATATTTGCCAAATCCGCAGACTTAATGACTACATTGTAAACACATGCCCAATTTTACTCTGTGCCCCCCACATACACATGAGTATTATTTGTCCATTGGGAATATAATTCTAAAAAAAAGAGAAACTATTGAAATATTCTCATGCAAGAGGGAAAAACAAACTTATTTCAACAATTCTACTTGTTATTTCCAAACCAACCCTGTTCTCCATAAAGGGACTGACACACTCTGTGCTCTGGGAAAGGCTCACCTGACAAGGGAGGGGCGAATCACATTTCATATAAGATTTGTGGGGAATCATCAAGAAACATACAATCATTCACTCACATTTTGGCAAACTGGCCCAAACAGCCCTACGAGCAGTTTCCCCCATAGTCTAAAGCAGCCATGAATCAGAGATGATCCTATACCTCTGTGAAATACATAAAATCAGACAGCCACTCGGATGTTCTGAAGCCTGTGGTTAAATCAGATGAGACGTGTCAGCGGGGCTGTCACAAGCCATTTCCCTTCCTCACAGCCTGTGATATTGATGTTCAGGGATGCATCTGGACAATTGAAAGCAATGCAGTGACCAGTAGTAACCACTACCCAGAGGACGAACCTCTGGTATCGGGTCCCTGTTCTTGGTCCTGTGCATTTGCTGTGGTCAGTGGTTTCAAAGGAATTTCTTTTTTAAATAAGAAATACCAGAGCACCATAATGACTTTTAAAACATGCTTCGGGATTTGAATTGCTGTTCTCACGAATCTTCTACCGCTCCTCCACAATGAGACCATAGCAATTATGGAACAGAGTCCTTTAATGTGAGCAATGGCCAACTGTGCACCCAGTGATTAAAATAAATGATACTTACCCTCTTGTGAACATAGATGCATGCAGACATCTAGGATAATCATACATGCACCAGACCACACACAGACACATACAAAACACACATACACATGTAAAATATGGAATATACATATGAATACACACACACAGCACACATGACACAGATGCACTCAAATGAACACACAGACACTTCATGCCAGCTGGGGAACTAAAAACCCTTCTAAGAGATGGCATAATAACCCTGCTAACCATCAACCACACAGCATTGCTTGGACGCCACTGTTTTTATATATAAAACTATTCTATTCTGTCTATGTTTGTACAGAAACTTCACTTTCATGTGAATTTTGTAACCAGATCTCTATCATGCGTGATCCTGAGGTCACTATGATGTGAGAAAAAGGTTCCATGTAGTGACTCCGAAGTTATAATTCTGTTTCCTGGTCACTCAGCCTTGAAAATGAGCCACATGAACATGGAGGGTCCATTGCTCTTCACTCTGTATAACTTTAGATTCAGGTCCAACAAAACTAAAATTGTAAGTTCTAATGGAACTATTTATAGAAAATTACTCATATTTCCTCTAATCTATATTCAATTAAATGTCTAGATCCTTTCCAATTTTTTTCCATGAAGCCTATGCAATAACGATAACTTTGGCCAGAAAAATGAAGCACTATTCCAGGATCAGAGGTATGTTCACTTGAAAATTATTTATAACCATAGAACTATATATTTATCATATAGGATGCTTTATCCTTTTTGTTGTAACATTTATATTTCCTCCTTATTATCCCATCCCTTTGTAGACTGGGCCTGCAGTGTAATTTGGGGTGACAGTTGTCTGATGGTGGCAGGTTCACCACTCTCTTCATCTGATCTGTTGTTATGAGAGATCCCCTGCTGCTGAGGACAATGATTCAGTTAGACAAACAATGGGAATTAGCATGAAAGCAAGCTGGAATCTCATGCCTGTCCATCAGATTATGGCTTGGCTCCATTTATTCCTTTGCTTTGCCTTGGTCCAATGAGAATTTCAAGTCTAGACAAACAAAGTTTGAAGGTGGCATTTTCTAAAATCCCCCCCCCAAATGTGAATATTTAAACTCCATCAAATGCTCAGTATGTTTGCATGGGTTTGTCTAGGGAACTATTGAGCTAATCTCCCTCCATAATGCAGATGGAAGAAGCTGCCATTGCTGTTAGGATCTAGATATGAATGCCACCAGAGTGGACACGTTTACTCTGTGATGGCCACACACTCATGCAGTTTGGCTGAGCCCCTACAGACTGGTTGGTAGCTGTTTTCTGAACTGAGAACACACACATCGGTGACTGCCACGTTTCTTTCATCTATTTCTGTCTCATAGCAATGGGAGCCCAGGAGGCTTCTAAACTTTATGAAGCCAGTGTGTTGCGATTTAAAGTATATTAAACAACATTAGTAATAATAACAGGCCTGGTTGGAAAGATTACACAAATACAATAAGGCTTGGTGCCCCCAAGGAGGCAATCAATGCCCAGGAACCTCCCTCAGGAAGATTGTAAGACACAAGGAAAATTGATCTTTTTTTCTGTGATGATAAAACTTTCAGCTTTATTGGAGCTAAAATTCTATTCAGTCTGGGTTAGGGCAGTCTGTGATTGTCCCCAGCGTATTGCTATAATGTGTGAAATTATATCTCAGAAGAATTAATGATATTTCTCAACACATAAACAGAACAAAGACTGCCAGATTTTTTTTTCCACTGCACATATTAGCATGGGGAGCTTAGTTTTACTTCAAAAAGCAACTATTTGGGAAATACTCTAAATTATTTAAATCTAATGTCAAATAACTGAGAAAAGCTATTATGCTTAGAAATGGCCTCAATTTTGCTTTTCATTTTCTTTCTGTGTTCATGACAGACAAGTAAACAGTACGACAGAGGAGGCGATGTGGTCGGACAGCCATTGACTCAGAGCAACATGCTGCTCTGCACAATAATAAAAGTGTAAAGTATATCTGGGAGGTGGGGGCACAAGTCTTCAAATCCCAGCACTTGGGAGGCAGAGAGAAATGGATCTCTGTGAGTTTTAGGTCAGTCTGGTCTACAGAGCGAGTTCCAGGAAAGCCAGAGCTACACAGAGAAAACCTGTCTTGTAAAACCAAAACCAACCAAACAAAAAGTATAGACATAAATGGGGCTACAAATTATGAATCAGTTTTGGAAAGTTTGAGATGGGGGCTGTGGAAATGGCTCAATAGGCAAAGACTTGCCCTTTTAAGTCCAGATTTACAGAACTCAGTTGAAGTCAGAATCAGTGGTGCAGGCCCACAATCCTGCGGTGACTTGGTGGCAGGGACAGACAGGAAAATCCCTGCAGGAACATGGTGGACTCAGAAGGACTGGCACCCAAGGCTTTCCACTGACCTCCCCAAACACAAACCAACCAGGGATGTAAGTGGTGATATTTTGTTTATGCTATAACAAATAAAGCTTCCCTAAAGATCAGAGGGTGGAGCTAGCCACTAGCTAACCATAGAGGCCAGGCAGAGGTGGCACACGCCTTTGATCGCAGTACTTGGGAGGCACACATCTTTAATCCCAACACTAAAGAGGTGGCGATAGGAATATAAGGCAGGTAGAGAAAGGACCTCACACCCATTCAGTCTGAGGATTCGTAGAGACAGGAGCTCAGCCCCTTCGGCCGGAGGATTGGGAAGAAGTAAGAAGTCTCCTCTAGTGGCTCTGTGAGAAGGTATTGTCTGTTTGACTCTTCCACAGTGGCACATGGGTGGATGGGCCACCTGATTTGGTCAGAGTATCCTTGTCTCTTCCTTTCTGCCCAGAGTTGATCCAGGGAATCCCACTGCCTCTGTTGGGATCCCTGCTGTTCTTGTGGAATCTTTGTTGTGTATGTTTGAATAAGCAAAGAAGTAGACCAACTTTTCAAAGGGAGAGAGAGATGGGGAGGGAGAGAGAAGGAAGAAAGGGAGGGAGGCAGAAAGGGGGGGAATGAAATATCCTTGTGTCTTGTGTCTGTGTGTGAGCATACACATGCTCAACACTGCAGGTAATGTCTGGAGGGCTGGAATAGAGTGGCAGATTCCCTGGACTTACAGGTATTGTGAGCTGCCTCATGTGGGTGCGCAGAACCAAAACCAGGACCTCTGGAAGAACAGTGTGGGCTTTTAGCTTCTGAATCATCTCAACAGCTCCAAAGGGAATCTTAAACCATTTGAGAGTAATGGTGGCAACAGCTGCCATGAATTCAACATGGCTTCATAGAATGTGATTCTTATAGTAAACCAAGAACACAGACACGGCATAACAACATGGGACAATTAGACATGGGTTCAGTTGCTTTTGTATGTTCGTTCACAAGCATGAGTTCTCATTGGTTTTCTAAACATGATGAAGACTCTGTGCTGTGGGCCACAATCCAGCCGAGCAATCCACAGTCTTCTGGACTCTGCAATCCAGAATGAAGTCCGTGTAATTCAGTTACATCTATTTCAGCTGAACTGGAAGTGCCTCAAATTAAATTAAAAGAGATTTTGCAATCCTGAGCACAGAAACTTGGATCTGGCAAAATGATACTTTAACATGTCGATTACATTCAATGCCTGATTCATTGGTAAGCCTCGGTGTGGAGTGATAATAATCATTTTCAGAACACGCTAGACATTAAGGAGGAATTGAGGGCTGGGGAAGAGGACTTGGTCATTGAAGTTCTTGAGATGCAACCATGAGGTCCTGGGTTCAGATCCCCATCATTCCAGTAGAAAGCTAAGATGCCATGTCTGTACTTCTAAAGCTGGAGAAGCGAAGACACAGGAATCTTTGGCCAGCCTGCCTAGCCAAACTGGCGAGCTCTGGATCACTGAGAGACAGCATCTCCAAATGTGTGGTGCAGAGTAATCAAGGAACACACACAATGATGTCATCTGGCCTCCCCACATGAGCACACACTAGCATGTGGGCACACACACACACACACACGCATGTACGCACACACACATGCACACACACACACCCGCAGAACAAATTGGTTTTTCTCAGCAACCCTTTTTCACATGGACCTTACCAGCCCTACAGATTCCTGAGAAAGAATATGATAGGCCCAGCTGACATCACAGTTTGGAGGGTGGGAGCACACCTTTCAAGATTAAAGAATTCTATTGATTCTTGATTACCTTATATACCACCTGTCATTAGTTCAGATGCTCCCTGCACACCTACTATGTGTGATGCTCGGAGTAAGTGGAAAGACATAAAAGAGGTCGCTGTCTGGGATCTACCTCACCAGTGGAGGTAATAAGGACAGAGAACATGGCATTAGCCGGGAACGATCTTTCTCGTAAGTATATTTTCTTCTGCACATATTCAAATGCAGCCAAATTATACCATATGCCAAACTGGAAAGTTATCTTTGAATGTGTAAAACATATGAAAGCTGGAAAACTAAGCATCCAAGGGAGTCTAAGTAGAAAATAACACATCCCCATTAAAAAATCTGTTTTCCTTAATTGGCAGTATTTCGCAGTGAGTTTCTTTTTATCCTTTCCAACAACGCTCGAGTAAAGCAATTGACACCTGGAAAGTTTGGCAACACAGCAGCATGGGGAGAGGAAGGCCGGCACGCCCTGGCTTGCCTCTGGCATGTCACCAAACCAAGAGCTGACTGGATGCCTGAGAGACAACTGCTTTCCCTCTTCCCTAAGTCAGACTTTGAATTTAAATTTGTTTAAATAAGAACATTAGTGTTGTAAGTTTAGGAAGCCATAGATGTGGAGAGCCCAACCAACATTTATAGACATCTCGAAGGAAACACAAGTGTAGGGTATGATAGAGAAAGTCTGCTTAGCTATAGCTCTCTTAAAGAAGAAGAAGCAGCGGCGGAGTGAAGATACTGGTGGGAGTAACTGAGTAGTTGTATGGCTTGGGAATATGACTCAGTGGACAAAGGGTTTGCCACACAAGCCCTGAATTCTCCAAGGAATGGTTTCAGTAAGGTCTTCTTGTCCTCTTGATTTTCTCCTGTGTTTTCTGATCCCTCATTTTCTCTCATATGCAGCATCTATCTTGCTTGTGAGCCACTAAGAACAAAGTCTTAGCTAACCCTGCTGGGTGGAGTGCTCTCCCAGGGAATCCTTTGAATCTGTCCTTAGCACAGAAGAAGCTGGAGGGGTCAAACTGCCTCCGCGTGTTGCTTGGATTCGGTAATGAAGCAGCTAATAGAACGTGTAGTGTCCTGGTTTATCTTAGTCTGAACCCATGATGATCAGATTTGAGGCATGAGGACAGACAGGAGAAATACTGGTGGTAATAATGAGAGTTTTTGTCCCAGAGGAACAGCAGAGAACAGGTGCTTTGCATCTCCTGCTAACAATGGGTGGGTTTCCTCTATCCCGTTTACTAGACGGCAGAATTCCTATGAATTTGGCTTTATCGGTTAAGCTTCTGAATGCTTTCTTCACCATCTTCCACTCCTAGACCCCAGGAATCCAGTGTGCATGAGACCTTCCCTCCTAGGCATCATTTGGAAGGTTTCTGTTATGTTCATCTTCATCAGTACAAGGTCACCAATGGGTACCATATGTCTGGCCCCATTCCTCACTTACCTTGTCATCTCAAGTTCAGGACATTCTTGCAAGCCTTCAATCATTGTACTCCCACTAAAAGGAGAGGGGGATTAGTGTTCTCTGCCTGGATTTCTTCATTTGTTTTTTTATGATAGAATTAGAATGCCTTGGGTATGGCTCAGTTGACAAAGCTTGCTTAAAATGTATGAAGCCCTGGTGTTGAACCCCTAAACCATTTAGATCCATGTATTGCTAGCATTTTGGATGAGGAAGCAGGAGGATCATAATACCAAGGTCCTATTTAGCTACATAGCAAGTTCAAGGCCAGGCTGAGATACATGAAAGCATATGTGAAAAAAAAAAACAGTAACAAACAACAAAAAGAATTAGAAGGAAAACTATTTTCCAAAATAAGGGAAGCTTAGTTTTGATTCTCAAAAACCTTGCATCTGTTCTGGAGTCCAGTTTCCATCCTTATTCTTCCCACATGGCTTGAGTCATATTTATTATACATATTTATTAACAAACTTTGCCAATACAAAGCCATTTACAATATTTCAGGCAAATTTCAAATTTCAGGAATTCTAGTTGCTTTCAGTAAAATATACCCCCTGCCCCAAATACTCATGCTTTAGAGATTTGCTAATGGGAGTTTAAACTTCTGTAGATGATTGGACCTGGAGGACACTGACTACATCAGTGGGTTCACCCATGTATGTGTTCACAGAGAAGGAACCTGATTGGTAGAAGCAATCACAGGGCATGGTTTAGAACAGCATGTATTACCCCAGTCCTCTTCCCTCCGTTCTCCTTTCCTTCCCTCTCCTTTCCCATCTCCTGTTTTCTCTTCTTTTGCCTTCTTTTTCTTTCAGTTGTTTGCTCAGTATATTTCTCTTTTTTTCTGAAGGCCTTTTTTCGCTCAGTCTCTCTTACTGTTCTCTCAACTTCTCTCTTGACTTTCTCTCCATTTCTTCATCTTCCTCTCTTCTCTCTCCCCTTGTGTCTTTTTGTTTTTTCCTCTCCCTCTCAACTCTTTCTTTTTTCCAGACACAATGAGATGAGCTACACTCTCTCTCTCTCCCTCTCTCCCTCTCAACTCTTTCTTTTTTCCAGACACAATGAGATGAGCTACACTCCTGCCATTATATTCTGTCTTACAATGACTCAGGAACTACAGAGCTAAGAGAACAGGGAATGAAACCAGGACCCCAAATAAATCCTCCTCCTAAATTTCTCTCTTGGGTATCTTGTTGCAACTATGGGAAGCTGGAAAGTCCATATGGCATGATGCAACTATTGCTTCTGGATTGCACATGGGCAGACTCCCTGGGTTACAGTGTATAACTACTATGTCCATGAAACTTGCCTTATGTTGCACAAGATGAGAAATTATTTAATGGATGCCAAGGCACCTGGGAATGTTTGTTTCTATGATATTATTCCCAAATAAGAAACAAACTCAATTTCAGTTTCTGGTGCCTGCAGGGATGTTGGAGTCATCCGGAATAATGAGAATGGTGACAAGGATTCCAGAGACATCAGGAATGATGACAGGGATGTCAGATCCATCAGGGATGATGAGAATGATGATATGGATGCTGGAGTCAATCAAGTATGATGACAGGGATGTTGGAGTCATCAGGAATGATGAGAATGATGACAGGGATGCCAGAGCCATCAGG
>NC_022009.1:92241641-92269208 GCF_000317375.1 Microtus ochrogaster | reverse complement strand
TGATGACAGGGATGCCAGAGTCATCAGGGATGGTGACAGGGATGTCAGAGCCATCAGGGATGATGACAGGAAAGCCATAGTCAATCAAGGATTATGACAGGGATGCCATAGTCATCAGGAATGATGAAAATGATGGTAGGAATCCCAGAGTGATCAATGATGGTGATGACAGGGATGCTGGAGCCAACCAGCTTTAAGGAAGCTCTGCCTTTAAATATGCTTAAATTTACTTTTTAAAGTTAAAATTTTTCCATGATACAGCTCTAGACAGTTGCATTGATGAAGGTGGTATGGTTTTTGGTCACTGAGTCCTGCTGTTTTTGGCAGTTGCTTTTCTATAAAGTTTTAGTGAAAAGAAACCATTGGAATTTGTTTTTGTGTATAATCTTTCACAGGTACACATGTGTGTATGTCCATGGCCAGAGGATAACCCTGGCTATATTCCTCAAGATCCACCCACTTGCCTGTACAGATCTCATTGATTAGCCTGGTCTACACAGCAGGCAGCTTGGGGATATATTGGCTTTCCCTCCTAGAGCTGCCATGCCTGTTCACCAGCAAGCCCATCTTTTTTTTATGCCAATTCTTGGCCTTAAAGTCAGGCCTTGTGCTTTCAAGGCAAGCATTCTACCAGCTGAACTATCTCCCAGTCGTCAAATTATGCTTTTTGACACAGACACTAGATAGCAAGTAGGAACATGGAAGGGTTAACTTGCTCATATAATAAACCTTTCATATTTTTGTTTTGTTCTTAAGTTTCACATTCTTGGAGAAAACGTTGTTTTAATGTTAGATCTTTATTTAATGAACTTCCTTGGAAAACTTTAACAGATTATTTGCAACAATTTACTTAAAATTAATTTGTGTAAGTCTTGGGCTAAACCATGCATTTTCTCCACTTCTTTTCTTTCTTTGTCCTCCATCTTTCTTCTACTTTTAATACTCTTTTTTTCTTTTCTTTTCTTTTCTTTTTCCTCCTTTGGGTTCGAAAAAGAAACAAAGAAAACTGAAATGCAATTTCTCCTGCAGTATTTTGTGTTGACACCGAAATTCTGGCCAGAATCAATGCTGCTTAAACATTCAAGAGTGTGCGCCTGTTTTCAATATGAACTGAGATTCAGGGGAAACATTTTAAACTCACTCAGCCTCAACCGCATTGCCTGCCAGGAACTCCACACAGCTGCAAAAGTCACTAATGAAAACTGGGATAATTCTTAACAGAAACAATGATCAAATATCCTCACAAACAGAAAATAGAGGTGGGCACAATTAGCAGGGTGAACGGCGTGTTTCTGTAGCTTCGTCCCTTTCCTTCCATCCTTAAAAACTATGAGACCCTGAGTGAGCCCCATGGACCAAAAAGAGGAGAGGGGCTAGAGATTCCCCACCTCCCATTCCTGTCACTCACACTCCAACTCAGCCCGCTGTGGATCTGTCAAGAGACAGGAGACGTTTGAAAGTCAGGATAAGCAAAGCTGAGAAAGTAGTTCTCCTTGGAATTACACCGACCGACCAGAGAGTGGAAAATTACACGGCAGTGCTCTGTGTTAGGGCTAGGAGAGGATGTGAGGAGGGCATTCATTTCATCTCTCACTCATTTGTAAATCCACATCTGTGCCTTCAAGAACGTGTTAACAAAGGAGAAGAATCTCGGGGAGGGG
Organism: Microtus ochrogaster; assembly: GCF_000317375.1. Lineage (NCBI taxonomy): Eukaryota > Metazoa > Chordata > Mammalia > Rodentia > Cricetidae > Microtus > Microtus ochrogaster. The sequence goes on along the minus strand of NC_022009.1, from coordinate 92,267,547 downwards.
TGGATACAGCTGGGCAGAAACAATAGAGGAAGATCATCGCGAGCCCATAAAAGCAGGTAACGGTCCCAATCTCCCCTGGCCAGCACCTCTCCCCAATGTCTTATAGCATTACTGAAGGCTAACAATAAATTTCAGAACACCTTTTCCCCCACTTGCAAGGGCCGGGACCCAGAGCAACACACATGCTATCCAATCTCTCTGCCGCTGACCACAAGCCCAGCTCTTGAGACCACTTCATCGGAGATTCTGAATATCGTTCATGTTAAACTCACAAGACTGCAGCAGTGTGCCGTGGAGTGCAGAAATGTCTGAAGGATGGTTAATCATTTTCCAACTCCAAATGTGAAAAATACGTGAAGTTAGGTAATCCAGAATCCAAATTGTGCTATAATTTGTTAAACCATTTAAGTACCAGTACTTTAGCCAGAATTGACCAGAAGTCCAGAAACAACTCATTTCTAGCAGTCCTGACTAAACCCCACATACATAGTTAACACTTTTAATTACCCAATGCTGTTTCTTGTCCCCTAGAGGCTCATGTGTTGTACAGTTGGTTCCAAGTTTGCTAGTGTGTTTGGGAAGGCTCTGGAATCTGTAGCCTTGATAAAGAAGCGTGTCACAAGGGGTGGGCTTTGAGATCTGATATCCTGATCTGACTTCCCGTTCCTTCTCTCTGCTTCCTGAGTGCTGAGCCAACCTCAAACTCACATTACACAGAGGTCCTCACTAGGACGGAGTGTGTCCCCTCCGCAACCATGAGCCAAAAAGCAATCTTTTCTTCTGACGTTATTTTTGTCAAGTGTTCTATCACCACACCAGACAAGGAACTAGGACACAGAAGGAAAGCTAGTCATGGCTCCACATGTGTCTGTGTCCACCCCCATATCACCCAGGAGTCTTGTTGGCAGTGCTGGGAAGACATGCATGCAAGTTCAATCTCTTTTGGCTGCTTCTGCATTTATAGGCAGCTCTCCTGCGCCTCTGAGCTGCCGGCATAAAGGAACCTGCAAATCCTTGAGTCATTTCACATGGGACTGAGGTAATTGGGTAACATTGTTTGTATGTGAACATGAAATATAGAATGTTTAAGTTCAAGGAAAACTAATTTGTTGGCTCTCCCTAAAAGCAGATGAGTTCATATTTGTTATCTTTTCCATTAGAAGAGATGCAGCTCCTCAGGGCTTTGACAAGCAGGTGGCTTTGTTCATCCCGGCATCTTTGCTGCAGTGAGCTCAAATCCCTGCATCCCGTCTTGAAGGGCCACTATGGTAGGTCATTTACATGGCTCTGGATCTTATGATGCTTACTAAGAAAGATCAGTTATAAGATATCTTCCGAAGTTCAAGAACCCACTGAGACTGTTCTCTGCTCTTAAATGACAAGTTAAAGAGCAGATAATCCTCCCTAGTACCAGACTGAGACCTTCTTGACATGAAATACCATCAAAATAGAAACAGCATTCTATTAATGTTTGTCTGCTGATTCTGACTCTCCTTCCATGGAGGGATTATTTATATATACTTTTTTCCTACCATGGAAATGCTGCCTTCAGCATTTTTTTAAAAATAGATCCTGTTGCCATTTTGTAAAATAAAAGTAAATTTCTATTTTCAGTATTTCCATAAAATCTTTCTTCTCCTTCCTAGGACGGGCAGTCCCGTGTCTGCACATGATCTCTGCCACCTAGGGGATGGGCTCTGATGCATCCCTGCTCTGTGCCAAACCACAGTGTGAGCTCTTGGGTGTTTAAATTTGCAGTAGAGCAGCGGATGGACTGCTTTCTGACAATTTATCTGCACAAAGGAAGCAAGTGGTTTTTGTTTCTGTTGTTGTTGCTGTTTTGTGTGTGTGTAAGGGGTGAGGCTGAGGAGTTTGCTCAGTTGGTAAAATGGTCGCCACATACAACATGATAATCTAGTTTCATTTGTTAGAACCCACAGAACATGCAGGTACTCACTCCACTGCAATCCTAGTGCCGGGGTGGGGGGGAGGGACAGGACAAGCAGGTCCTTGGTGTTCACTGGCCTGTGACCCTACCTAGCATGGTGAGTTCCAAGCCAACCCACGGTAGCCTGACTCAACAAACAAGGTGGAAGTCACCTGAGGAATAACAGCCAAGGTTATCTCTGGCCTCTTCCACATGCGTGTGCAGACCCATGTACCCACATACACACGAACACACACACTGACCTACACACACGAATAGATATGAAAACAGTGGTGGGATTCAGTGTGCTACTGAGAAGAACAGAAACAAAAGTTGAATTTTTAGCATTTTATTTGGGATCATGTTTTGATGGAATCACTGATTAGTGAGTTGAATGGACAGCTAGCCGCTGTGGTGGATGAGCTTAGAGCCTCTGAATCTGAGCTTTGGGACGTCATCTCCTCCCCAGAGCTGATGGCAAAGGGCCGCGCTTTTTTCCTAGCTGCATAGGGAGACTGGAGGACACACAGGATGAGTGTACGAAGCCAGTGCTACTCAGGCATCCTCATGCCCATTTCCCAGGCCTACTTCATTCAAGTTGCATGAAAAGTCAAACTTTGGATTAAATGATTTATTTTAAGTGTAAATAAGTGTGCACATTAAAAAAATTAATATTTGCTTGCTGGATCTATCATTTAATAATTTTGCAAAACACATTAACGAAGCTAGATTACAAAGCTTATTTACAATAGTCACTTACAATATCCATATTGTGATTGTTTTGTGTGTGTGGTGTGTATGCATACGGGTACATGTCTGTGGGCATCTGGAGATGTCTATTTGTGCTAGGTGCAGAGGCCAGAGGCTGGTGTCTAGTGTCTGCCTTCATCACCCTTCAATGTTTACCTTGGTTGAAGTGACTCTATCCTGCCCTGCCTCAGTCTTACATGGCTTCAGCAGAGTTGCAAAGATCTACACGGCGATATATGAGTACTTGCTCAAGCCATTGCTTGAATTTTATTTGATCCTTTCCCATCAGGACCACCAACGACAACTGAGAGAAACCGTGGGAAGGTCAGGGGGAAGGATGAAGGCTCGATGGTCTTTCACCCCCAAACCTCACAGGAACAGTCATTATAACACCTTTATTGCGTGACCCACACCATCCTTTTTTGGAGGAATACTGGGGTTTTATGTAAGGTCTATACCTGTGGGAAATTAGCTAGTAACTTTCCCTTTCTCTCCTTTACCTGGGCCATAATTGGAAGCAATGCCGTTTAGTATCCAGCTAATTGGGATAATGCAATCAGTGAGGGCAAAGAGGCTGAGCTGCCTTCATTTGGAAGGAAACATCAGCAGGGGGAAGGAACATTAATGCCAACAGCAACACAGACTGACTCCAGGAACCACCGCCTGCTATTCCGCCTGCTATTCTGCCTGACTTTTTCCACCCAGCCCAGCTGCGCACCTCCCGATCCACTTTCATTAAAGTACTGCAAGGAGAGGTGGGGTCCATGAGGCACAGAGGTCAGAAATAGAAGATCCGGATGAGGTAGAGTTAGAGGTCACAGAGGCGGGTAGGTGGCTGAACAGGGATGACAGCAACAGCCCTGTGGGTGACCAAATGCTTAGGGCCAACCAGACTTTTGTACTGAAAATAAGTTTGAATCCTCTAGGATTGAAGGAAATCCAGCCAGTTGGTCAAAAGTACTTACCACACTCCTGTTCTTTACGTCAATCCTTTCTATGTCCTAGGAACACGAGAGTGATAAGTGTTCTAGACTGCAGCAATAATGAGCCCTACAGACTCAGTGCTGCAGGAGTGCTGGGCACTACAGACAGGTACTGCTGTAGTGCTGAATACTAAAACTCAGCACTGCAGCCCAGATGAGTCTGAACTACTGGTAAGGTTCTGAACTGGACCGGGTGCTGAGAACAAAGGACTACTGAGTGCCTGTCCCTAACCATGACATCTCCATCACCCACTCAAGGCTCAGAAAACGCTGTAGGAAAGAGGGCCGAAACTTTCAGCAGTGCTGTGAACTGCTGTCTTAGGAATATGTCTCCACCAGGGCTACAGTGAACATAAACAGCTGTGGCCACCTGCACAGGACATGCACAAAACAATAAGAACTGACAGAAGGAGGAGAGCTGCTTAGGAGGAAGGCGGGGTCAGCAGGAGTGGGAAGATGAACGGGGCGTGGAGTGGGAGTGGGTGCTACCACAGCACCTTGTATACAAGCACACGCTCTGGAAAGCCATTCTAAAATTGGAAACAGTAACGGCTTCACTTCCCAGCCCTCTGAACCCACTGCACCAAAACCCACTAGACTGTGTAAACAGGCTAACCTTATGTTAGGGAAATTTTACAAAAACATATTCTAAACTCTTAGCAATAAATACACACGAAATATTGACTAAAACAATTCTCAAGATATCCGCAGATTTGGGGGAAATGAATTGTATGTGAGCAGCTAAAATGTGTGAAAAGGAAACACTGGACTTCTTTCTTCCGACCTCATCACAAATTTCACTCATAACACAGGAAACACTAATTGTAATTGAACTGTGAGTGAAATTTTAAAAATACCAAAAGAGTTAAACCTGGGAATGAAAGAGTGGACATTATAACATTATAGTCGTTAGCCACGTCTATAGGATCCGAGTAAGATTAAATTAAAACCATGTTGGTCCAAAGGTACCAAGACAGAAGAGAATACACTGTTAGGCAAATGAACTACCACTCTTAACCGGTTTTGGTTCTCTTTCCTTACCTGTGGATGTAGTTTGACTTACAGCAGTTTATCTTAGTGAGGAAGTAGGCACAAGAAACGGGGACAATGACCCCATGAATTGTTGTGAGTCAAATTACTGCGCTTGCAGAGATATTTCTGATAGCAATCCATCCTTGTAAATTGATCAGCTCTGATTAAAATGGAATTTAGCTTTCGTTTCTGGGCATGTGAAGAAGTCTGGGTTCACATGAAAACAGGACTGTTTTCTTTCATAGACTCGATTTGGTTGAATAACTTTTAAAAGCTGATAAGTAAAAGAAAAAGAACAATCCAGCTCGACACTATTCTTTTCAAAGCAAATCAAAACACCTCGTTTGAACTAAACAATATTGCACTATAATTACTCCTCAGAATGCCTTAAGGGAACAAATATGAATTTAAAATGATATTTTTTTGTTTTACTGTGGGCTTTTGAGATCCTAACAGGTTCCCTTTGAAAACGAAGGGGGAAAACTCTGAGCTCTTAAGACTCAGTCACTACCATGGCCTCTGGTCATTTTCATCATAGCTTACCCTGCATGATTTCCTTGGTACTGAGCGGAAACAGGGACTCTTTTTTTATGCTGAAATTTCTGGATAACAAACAAAAATGAGCCTTAAGAATTATAAGCCATGAAAAATGTCTTCCAAAAATTTATTCCTGAATAAAAGTGAATTCCATAATCGTCTTTTTCTTAAAGGCATTTAGAACACGTCTTTACCTAGTAATTTTTGTTTGATGTTTTTACTTCCACACACAAAAGCCATAGTAGAATTCAGTGTTCCTCACTAGGACTAGCAATTTACTTTTTATTCTCAGTGTTTGTTATGAAAAAAAAGAAAGAAATGCTGTCTGAAAGACAGCAATTAGCTAGTTAGCTGTGTGTGTCTGTCATCGAAGCCTCCCGCAGAACATCGCTGTGTTTTCCAAATAAGAAAGGATTTTGTCTTGCTGAAGAGCTGACTGAGGCTCTATCCCAGAGGCCTGAGTGTCCTTCCTGGGGCTACTGATGCTATGACTTTTCCTGATTCACGGTGCCGAGAAAGAAGGGGATGTGGACGAGCAGGGCTCAGGAGCTCCCATGAGGCACCTGAGGACCTTCTCCGAGCGGAGAAGGGGTACATTTGGGGGCGTCTAGAGGAGAGAAAAGAAGTGCAGGCTGCAGCCCAGCCCTAGACACGGAGGAAAGGGCATCTGAGAGATCATACCAAGGGAACAAGGCTGCACTGAAACACCAGCACCTGCCAAAGGGAAGGGAAGTCGGTGTCCTAAGACCAACACCCTGCCTGCCTAGACCTCTATCCCCTGAGGGTGTGCATAGCTCCACCCATGTGACCCAGCTAAAGTGGACTGCCCTACCAACGCCAGCAGCTAGGAAATGTCTCCGGATGCGGTCTTGTGGAGGATTTGCTACCATATTTTAAGAAGTGCTGGAAATTTCCAGTCTCTTATCTGAACTTTGCATCTAAAAAGAACATTTTCAGCCTCATCTATAATTCAAGTTTCCTCTTCCAGCAATGAGGTTTAGGGACGAATTCTTTTTTGATTTGCATTGATAATTAAGAAATTCTTTGGGGTTACTTCATTCCACTGTGGTCTAACTCCAATTTCTTGTGTTACACGGGCTTTATTTTGGAAATAGCTGCCGTTATCCAAGTATTTCTGAAGTTGTGTTTTTCTTCAAGTGTATTTTGGGTTGTACTATATTTTTTTTCCTCTGAATTCTCTCTCTCTCTCTCTCTCTCTCTCTCTCTCTCTCTCTCTCTCTCTCTCTCTCTCCGTGTGTGTGTGTGTGTGTGTGTGTGTGTGTTTAATCGATTCCAAGCTATGCTGATAGTAGCGACAATGATTGTGCTTAAGGTTTGTTTTTGGAAAATTTAAACATATATTTGATCAAGTGTCCAAAGAAGGTGCACCAGAAGCAAAACCAGCTCCATGTGGTTGTTTTTCACAGGGCTATTTCAACTGTCCCAGGGCCAGGGACACTGGCCTGGCTATCCTCCCACCCCTATGTACTAGTTCTTAGAGACATTGCCAAGTATAAGAAACACCTATTCTCAGAGCTATGCACTGGATTGATAGTTCAGTGTCCTGGAGCAAGTTCCAAGTGTCTATTTAAAAAAGAAAGAAATCAAGCTCTTTTTATGGGGGAGGTTATTTATTGAAACAAATTAGCCTTTGTTAAAGCTGACTTATTGGGTCATAAAAGAGGTGTAACTCATCTGATCAGTGGCAAAAGAGCTATATTTGGGATGCGAAGGAAAGAAAATAGCCATTCTAAAATGTGAGGGCAAACTCTCACACATTATAAAAGACAAATATTTTTCAATTACTTTGCAGATTCCCCCTTCCCTGCCTTTACTGCAAAGTCTGAGAAAACAAGGCTGTCCTCAAGTCTGCCGAAGAATCAATTTCTGGAAAAATCTATTGATAATGAGGCATCAACAGAACTGCCATGTTCTACTCCTAACCGTTTAGTTAGGAGGATAAGCCTTGCTTTGCTGGTACATCCCAGGGCTCCTCTGCATATGTGAACTACATGAAAATATGCTGACAGCTCTATCACAGAAAATGTATTTGTCATAGATTTCTAGCTATTGACTGCTCAATAGCAGGCAGTGTGTACATACATTCAATGGAATGGGCATAAAGCAACAGCTAAATAAACCATCAACCCCTAAATTCCAACTACAGAGACCGCATACCTACTACTTAGCATCCAGGCACTGCCAAACAGTATCAGCTTAAGTTTTACAAATTAGTATGCATGCTCATGTCAACTTGACAAAAGCTAGGGTCATTTGAGAGGTACAAACCTCAATTAAGAAAAGACCTCCATTAGATCAGGCTGTAGACAAGCCTGCAGAGCATTTTCTTAAATAATGATTGATGGGGAAGGCCTCAGCCCATTGTGGGAGGGGCTATTCCTTGACTGGTGGTCCTGGGTTCTGTTAGGAATGCAGGCTGAGCATCCACGGGGATGCACAAGCCAATAAGCACCATTGATAAAGAGTGATGTGGAAACGTAAGCCAGCGTTCCTCCCCAAGTTGCTTTTGATCACTATGTGTCATCGCACCAATAGTAGCCCTAACTAGGAGAGTGTGGAAATATATTTGGGGATAATCTCTAAAAATTAATACTGCAGGGTGATTATTTTTGTTTTAAAATATTTATTCTTTGTATGATAACCAAGTCCTACCATTCTGAAGAATGTGAAAGTATTATTTATCTGTTTCCATTGTTTAGATTTCATCTGTTCCCTCTGATTTTAAATATTTATGTGAAATGTCCTGATGTATAAGTTGAACAGATGATGCTATCAAACACTGATACTCTATGTACATACAGAGCAGTTTCAACGTCAACTCTGGGTAACATCAGTTCTGCCTTTGTTTGTATTTCCCTGCTACATTCTGGGTGTTTCGTGAAAGGACATTTTATGGCCTGATAAGAGGTTCTGCATGTTGGGTTGTATTTCACAGTTTTATTAAGATATCATGCATCTTCCCCCTTGTACCAGAGGAAAAACTTAAAACTCTTTCCATTCTTAAAGTTGAAGTCCATGACCATGAGGCTAAGTGTACAGAGAACACTTTTGTCATGGCTGTTTGTCCAAACCACACTCTACACCTCTGTTTCATAAATGTGTGATAATATTGAGTAAACAGTCACATCTCTATGGGGGTGGCCTAATCATCTTTCTGTTACTGCAACAAATACCTAATGATGTGGGAGTCCCCTCTATGTGCTGGATTACCATTAATGAATAAAGAAACTGCCTTGGCCTGTTGACAAGACAGAACTTAGGTAAGCAGAGAAAAATGGACTGAATGCTGGGAGGAAGAAGGCAGAGTCAGAGAGACACCATGGAGCAACCAGAGCCAGACATGCCAAATCTTTCTTGGTAAGACACTGCCACATGGCAATATACAGATTAATAGAAATGGGTAAAAATTAATGTAAGAGTTAGCCAATAAGAAGATAGAGCTAATGGGCCAAGTGGTGATTTAATAAATACAGTTTCTGTGTGATTATGTCGGTTCTGGGCTGCAGGGACAAACAGGCAGCTCCTCTTCCTACAACCATAGTTTGTTTATAAAGAGAGGAGGATGATGTTGGCTCATGCATTCAGTCCTGCTTAGTCAGCCCCTTGCATTTGCTCTATTTTTGTTGTTGTTTTGTTTTTATTTACTTATTTTGAGACAGGATCTCACAATGCAGCCTGGATGCATACTTGTGACCCCTCTCCCTTATCCTCCCACATGGTGGGATGACAGGTATACCACCATACCCAGCTGAACCTTCTTGCTTTTGGACCAGGGTGGAGGCAGAGCACATCACTGAAGAAGCTTGTATCAGAAGAAAGACTCCATATCCACCATGTAGAAGAGGAGTAAGGTCCAGAGTGCCAGTGTTTGGTGGGTGAGCACATCTCAGTGCCTGGGATCCCTCTCACTAGCCCCACCTCTTGAAGTTTCCATCACCTCCCACAGGTGCCAATCCAAGGACCAAAATCTACCATGTGGCCTTAGGGTTGTATTGCAGATCCAAACTGTAGCTTAGTCATATAGTAATTGAAGTATTATTTGGGATATGTATAAGTTCAAAATAAATGTTTGTCTTAACATTTTTCAAAGTAAATAAGCAACTATACCACATCATACACATAACAAATCTTTTTAAAGGAAGATAAACAGAGAACAGATTTGCCACTGCAATTTTTTCAGTTTCCTTGTGCTTAGGAATCCAAGGATGACTTGATCAAATAGGGACACATCTGCAAACACCTAATTTTAAAAACAATGTAAAATAATTGTAGTCATACAACATGTGATCATCACATGCGAGGCCCTGAGGCCAATCCTCGGTGCCCCCAAATAAGTAATACATAAATAAATTCAATAAAGTGAGGATTTGAGCATATAACTAGACTCTGATACTGTAGGTCTTTCTTATCCTCTGGAGAACCATTCTTAGCCCAGTACAATACTGGGACCTTATTGCAAGCTCTGGTTTCCAAGTCCTTCTTTCTTATTGGCTCCTTCTAGTTCCTGAGATCTTGTCTCAAACATACACTCTTCTTAGATGTTTGCACTGGGCCCTGAGGTCTCTTAACAACTGGATTCATTGCTCTGCGTGCTGTGGTCTCAGCCTCTCCCCATTTCTTCACTCACTTACATCTTCCTTTTATGGGCTCAGAAAAAGTTTTGCTAGTTTGTGCATAATTTCAACGTTCTTTTTTTTAATGTAATATTGAAGAGAAAATGTCTTTGTGAGAAGGCTACTAGGTCCTCTACGCTGAGCAAAACCATCTAGTGAAAACAATACTTATCCAATAATCCAGCTGCATGCTATCTTTTTCACCATCTAATAATTTATTTCCTTACCCTCCCATTCCTTAAGCTTAAATACTTGTCCACATGTTCCCGTTCTTCTAAAACATAGCATTTTTCTATGAATCTTAAAGGCTCCCCTAATACATATATTGAATACTCAATACCAGTTTGGCGGGATAATCTGGAGGCATTAAGTCTTTTATAGAGGGGTGCAGGACAAAGAAGTTGGTCCTGGAAAGGTATTTTTGGACCTCACTCTTTTTCTCTTTCTGTTTGCTTACCTGCCACCTTGAGGAGAACAGTATTTCATTACTGAACAGTCTCCTTCATGATGTTCTGCCTGGACCAAAGCCCGAAGACACAGAACTAAATGGACTCAAACTTCTGAAGCCAGGAGCCTTAATTTGGTTTTCTCAGGCATTGTCACACTGACTACTTAGCATAAGCAAGAGAATAAAGGACTCTGTCCCCAACTCTGGAGTTCCAGAAGTTTAATATCGTAAGGGGAGACAGTTCTTATGTCTTGGAAAAGGATTTTAAAGAGCATGAAAGTGTCCTTGTCTCACCACTTAGCTCAACACAGAAGATGCCCCATGTTGGGAGATGCGTGGAAGAGACACATGGGTGTAAGGCGTAAATGAGTCTCAAAGAGGCAGAGGCCCCAGGTCCTTGGAGGAAAGCAAATAGCACAGATAGGTTTGCAGATCCTGGGAATCAAGGGGAGGATGAATCTCAGACATAATGGTGTAAATACTGTGTCTAGCAGATGCTTTGTTAGTTCCATTACAACAGAAAAGTGTGGGAGACTTTAATGGGTAACAAACCCACTTCCTGTCTTACAATATAAAAGAATGAGTGGGTAGAAATTGGTAGAACAAGAAGGTAGTCACATTTTCCCAAATTAAAAAAAGTCAGTAGTTGGTGTGGGGGATCCTTGAGTTGTTGGCCAGAGGGGTCCCTAACAACTCCCCAAGTACAGGATATTGCTGGCACTTTTGTCTGACAGCCAGAACTCATTGATGAGACTCTATTGCTGAAGACACTACATACATTGACCACAAGACATGGAGGAAGGAAATTTAGTACTAATCAAAAAGAAGCTTCCTCCCTAACTTAATGGCTAAGCACACTTAAGGGTTTCTCAGGGAGGGAAATCAAACAGTTTTCTTTAAGTGTTTGGCCTCTGTGGAGAGTTCCATAAGCAGAATCATATGAGCAGTGCAAACTGGAGATGAAGGGTTATTAAATTTGAAAAACGTGCATGATATTGCGGGGTAAGAAGGTGGAAATGGATCTTGTAGAAGTCAGGGGGATGGATGAGTTGGGGACAGATATGACCAAAGTACATATGTATGAAATTCCCAAAGAATAAAAACCTTACTTTCAAAAAGAAGATGGTTGAAGAGGAAGGGGTGGAAGAGGAGGAGGAGGAGGCACAGAGCTGTGAACACTGTTCCTGGATCAGGCCAGGCTGTGGAACTTTCTCGAACTATCTCAGCAGGTCCCCCAAGATCCTCTGACACTGTGCTTCTCTCTAACATTAGGCTCTTCTGAGTCATTCAGTACCATATTCTCCTTGAGACGGAGGTCTCAGTTGGGTCTAATTTCCATAGAGGATGGAAGAGATAATGAGTTGAGTTTCAGAGACTCTACAGTTACACAGTGATGTATGACTTCAGCCCTGCATCAGAAAAGATACTTGCCTCAACCCCCACTTGCTACTTTGACATGAGACATCTCACCCTAAATGACTCTTCATGTTCTTTTTATGATTTTGGGAAGACAGCTATGTAAGGGTTGGTATCTATAATCTCAAGCTTGTTGGTTTCAAATGGAATCAGATTTGTTGAGTATTTAGTTGTCTCTTGCAGAAGGTGAGAAACTGAAGAGCACTCAACTCACATGAGCTCCTGGCTGTATGGTTATTGATGGATCCCATAGAACACAATATCACATATATGAACCCACATGACAGGAACTGTTCTTCTGAAGCTTGTGGTTCCTTAATGACAGCACCAGGGACCCAGCCTACGTAGGCAGAGAGCACAGTCACCATGAGCTTCTCATGCGTCCTAGCCCTTCTTGGTTTCAAATGAAGTGAAAGTTGTGGTTTTACTTATCTGACTTTTAAACCTGTTTATTTTTAATTAGTATACCAAGTAACAAGTTGTCTTAAGATATCTTCATAGATATTTAATTTTGCTTGGACCTCCTCTCAGCTTCCCTATCTTCCTACCCACTCTACTGCACGTTTCTCTCAACGCCCTTCCTTCCACACCCTGTACCCATCCATACTGCACACTTCCACTTTTTATTCACTTTCTTATCACGTGCATCCTGGCACTTCCCCACACCCCAGGTCCCTTTGCTAGGCTCCTGAACTCTGCCCTACTCTCTCCCTCATGAATACATGCTCAGCCTGTAAAGGCATTTGTTGCCAAACTCAATAACCTGAATTCAGTCCCTGCCTCGTCAATAGTGGGAGGAACAAATCAACTCCCCAAAGTAGCATTTTAACCTTTGCACTCCCTGTGATACATATATTCTTCCACAAATGGAGACCATAAATAAATATTTATTTATAATCAGTACCTAGGATCTGCATACAAGAGAGACTATGTGTTTGTCTGACCCTTTGTTACATCTCTAAACACCATATTTCCATTTTTCTGCAAATGTTAAAGCTTCATTCTTCTTTACACCCATATAATATTCCATTGTGTACAGTGCCACACTTTCAGAAGCCACTTATCAGCTAACGGAAACCCAGCCTGATTCCCTTTCTGAGCTACTGTGAAGAGGGCAGCACTAACCATGGACACACAAGTTCTCTTTGGTAGGATACAGAGTGGTGGTTTCTGGAAGGTCAGGACGCCATGCAGCAGTGCTGAGCTAGCATCTTGAATATACGGCCTCACATTCTGATCCTTGGGACACAGCAGCAGCCCAGGTTGCAGCTACCAGTGAGCTACAGTGAGATTTTATATTAAGTCCTTCTGTGAAAAAAGAACGAGAACCCCTGCCAGCTCAGGTGGTCAGTGAGTATGCAGGTCACTATAATATTATTTTCTAAACTTTTTAAAGAGTGTTGGCTAATGTCAAATTCTTAAAGAAATTACAAATGAGGAAATGGAAGAATTGAAATGAATGCCTGAGTCGGGCCTTCCTTCGTTACATCAAGGAAGTCAGAGCACTTGATTCAAAGCCCACCTAGCAAAGCTTTTGTCTGTAACCTAGACCTCTTATAGTTCACTCTCTATAGAAATAACAGTTTGTGGATTGCATCATCATGCCCGAGGTGAGACGATAGAAGAGCTGTATGGGAGGCAGCATGACAGTAAAACACAAAGTTGGACGAAGAAGGAAGAGCACAATGTTTATATGGAGAAGACTGGGGGTGCTTGCTGAGAAGTTCCAGGGATCCAGACCCCACACAGGTCTCCTCATCAAGAAGGGGAAAGGCCCAGGGGTCCCAAAGATTTAGGTGGCACAGTGTGAAATAACAACCATTGGCTTAAACACCAAGTTGGGACAGTAGCCTCGGAGGCCAAGCAATATAAAAGCTAGGTATGTCCCTGGACCACGGTCCATCTTCATCTGGAAAGCATTTCACAGTGTTCTCCCCTAAGACTAATATTTATGGACAGTGTTCAAAGATATCTGGTGCTTAACTTTTGGGAAGAGAGTGGGAGCAGGCTGGTCATAGAAAACTATAATATGTATGGAAGTTGGATAAATTTATGTTTTGAGGACTTATTCAGGGGTGGGACACTGGCCTGCCATGCAGAAGGCCTTGGCTTTGGTTTCTTTCTACAGTACAGTAAAGGAAAAACTCAGTAATGAAAAGCAGGACAAGCCAGACTCACAGTCTCCCATACTGCAGCTTGCTCACTGACTAATGCCCTTCACTTCTGGAAAGTACCTTGGCTCCATGGAAAGCCATATAGATTGAGCCTGATGTGTCTGGGAAAGAAGAAAATTTACATACAATGCTGCTCTTTCTAAAGGAATTTCTAGAAAGCAACTGTCATGGAAAGCTGATGTGAGCCAGAGAAGTGTATGAGAAGTTGAAATGAGTCAGCTTCCTTTACAAACGTTCTACAAATAACTCACAGAGAGGTGTGCTGAGGAGATGCTCAAGAACAGGCACACAGATTCAGGATGCATGCTTCAGAGAGAATACTCGACCGTAGAGCAATGATGTGAGATCGAAGTTGTGGAAGAATGGTCCAGGTAGCAATGCCAATTTCCTATGACACTAGTTTAATTTGATAACCAATCCAAGTAAAGACTTTGGTTGTTTAGCAGATATGAATCAATGCTTATGTACCCCAAGCACTTTTCTAGGGTATGTGGGTGCAGCAGGAAGGACTGGATTAGGTGTATCATCAGCCATATCTCCCCATCCAGCCCTGATGCATTTTCATCTCTTTTGGAAACAACCCATCTGTGGAAAAAGCAGACAACTGTCATTTGAGATGAAGTGAAATGTCAGTGCACATAATCAGAAAACTGAGTCGCTGAGATAACTGAGCCACCTTCCAACAAAACAGCTGGAATTTAGGAAGAAATGGCATTCATCTTGCTGGAAGGTTCTAGGAGAGCTACCGAGGAAGGAAAGAAAGTAATCAAGGGTCTTACACAGCTGTGAAGTCTGGGAGCTACAGGAAGGATAGGCCTGCCAAGACATGTCTATGGTCCTGTAAAAGCAGAGACATTTATGGAAAAGAGCAATCACTTTCTGATGCAACTTACACCTAATAGCATTAATGAAGGCTGGGTGTCTCGCTGCATCACTGGCTCTAGGAGAAAACCTAACCCTATTATTCTTCTAAATTCACAAGTTAATCGACAGCCCCCTCAACTTTTGGCTTTACACCCTGGATCAGTGCATCTCTCAACCTCATCAGCGAGTCTTTTTTACAATAGGTGATGAGACTAGAGACCCACAGCCGCTCAGTGTGCAGAGCCTAAGAGACCATGGAGTGTCCAGCTCTAACTGAGACATCACACACACCCTTCCTCCCAAGCCTCCGGGATCATTACAGGTGATGAGGGGGAAAGACTGTTAAGAGTCTAAGGTAGTAGACAGAGAGTAAAAAGTCCTCAGTGGCAGTTTGGATGCTCAACTTACTAAACCTGTATGGAGGTGGGCGGTCCTTGGACTTCCCACAGGTCAGGGAACCCTGATGGCTCTTCAAGCTGAAAAGGGAGAGGGACTTGATTGGGGGAGGGGGAGGGAAATGGGAGGCGGTGGCGGGGAGGAGGCAGAAATCCTCAATAAATAAATAAATTTTAAAAAAAAGAAAAAAAAAGTCCTCAGTGGATATGGCATGGCCTTTGCACAGATGAACTCACAGTGTTTATGACAGCATGAACAAGACCTGGACAAGATCAAACCAGATAAAACCTTCCCATGGACAAGACCTCATGAGCTCCTAAGTTCTATCCCTAACTAAGGAACTCCTGAAAATTATAAGGCTGCTGGAGGGAGAAGAGTTGGCTTTCTCCAGGGATGCAGCCCCTGAGAGATTGGTTACCAGCAGATGGTCCCACACATGTGCATAATCAGGCAGCACTAGTGGAATCTGGACATTAAAAAAACCAAACAAACACATGAAGTTGGGAAGGGAAGGATGTTGGATTGACCAAAGCACATTACAGGTATGTTTGAAATTCCCAAACCCTACTTTTTTTTTTTTTTTAGATATCAAAACTAGAGAAAACCAAACCAGCAAGGAAAGTGAGGCAATTCTGCCATGCTTTCTACACCACAAGCATGCTAACAAAATCGGAAGGCCAAGCAGCTTAAGTTGAAGATCTGGAAACTCCCCTGGTGTTCTCTGTATTGGCACACCTGTTCCAGGGACAGCTAGACCCTCAGAGTGACGAAAATTTTGGTCTCCTTCATTCTCAGAGGAGGGGCCCCCTAAATGAAACGTGCCCCCTTTGAAACCTCTGAGCTGCTCTAAGCCATTGCTCTTTCCACTTTTAATTGAAGCAGAAACCGGCCTTGGGTGTATGGTAGCATAAAGGTCAAAAGTCATCACGACACCGAGTACCCTGTCACCTTGCTTTTGTTTCCCCTTTACAACCAAGCTCCTTATGATCTCGGAACGCTGGCACATTGCACTGCGACATTGGTGTGACTCGGGGACAAGCAGCTTCTAAACCCAGTTTCTGATACAAGGTGAGGTTTGCTATTTTTCAGAATTCTCAGCAGGAAATAAATAGATATCGATGACATTTGATGTTCTGTGTCTAGTGAACCAAAGCTGCCTAATGAGACAGCCACAGCTGCCCCATGTAGACTACTTAATGTGTCTCTTCCAGCTACTCAGATTTGAGAAACCAATTTACATGAGGTTAGAGTGTTAGATTTCAAGTTTGATATTGGCCAGTGGAGGAGACCAGGAGGGAGGGAGGGAGAGAGGAGAGAAAGAGAGGGAAGGATTATTTCTTTGTCAAATTAAGTTACTTTTCCAGGCTCCCAGGAGGGACACACTCACTTGCCTCATAGAGCAGAGCCTGGTATGGAGATTGGGTCAAGAATATTATTCCAAAAGTAAATTGAGAACTGACAGCTGAGAGATGTATATTTAACATGGAGGTCTGCGGAAAGTATCCACCCTTCATTCTGTCTTTGTTTCCATTTCTGTGGCTTTCACCCCTATTTCACTGACAGGCCCGAGTCTGTGAGTGTGGTGAGCACTGTGTGTACCCCATGTCAGCACAGAGGGTAATGGTTAGGGAGGGGCATCTCTCTAGAAACATCCATGAAGTTCACTCTTATTTGCGATTGAATAGATCACTTTTCTCTTCTAGGTCTGCTTCCAGCCACGGGCTCAGTCAATCAAAGCAGTGAGATTTGCAGTTTCCCCCTGAACTACAGAACATAGGCAAACCTTAGACTGGCTTTACCCCCTTATTTTCAGGTGTATATATACTTTTGTTCATCTCTGGAAAGTCCTTTATCCCTTTTGACATTGACAGTGCTACAGAAGTGGTCTTTAGAGGTCTGTTTCCCAGTCGCCGTGGTGACTACATCCTCAACCAGGTTTCATTGTGTTTCAAGCCTATCAAAATATTTTGAGAAGCACAAACATTAATCCTTGTGAGTATATTTGAGTTTACTGAATTGAATCCTCTTGAGGTTTTTTTTTCTTTTTACAAAAGAAGAAAAGTATAAGAGTTGTAGGAAGAGAAAAGATATTTCTACATCTACTTGTCTCAGTTTTGTGCCCAAATGAGCAATGATCTACACTGGAAATTAAACATTCCAGGATAAAATTGAGAAAAGAATAGACAGAAATATTTTGATAATCACTGTACACATTTTATGGTTTGACTACTAAAAAGGGCATTTTCTTCAATTAATTCGTGAAGGCATTTGGTTAGCTGTTCACCATTTTATCTTTTATATATGATTTTTAGACTATGCAGTTAATCCTAGTTGTTCTTTGGTACTTTTTTCCTGGAACTCTTAGTCCTAAAAACTTAACTGGATCTATGGTCATCAAAGAAAGACTACATTTCCGAGCTACCTATGCACCTAATTGTACTATTTGCATGCTCCGAACTTTTTCCAGCAATACTTGGTACACAATAAGCATGATTTTCACTTTTGGAAATGAGAAAACATGAGTCTGGAAAGAAGCACCATGTCTCGGTCTGGTTCCCAATGAGGTCTCATTCCTAATGACTCTGTCCTTTGTCATCAGCCATAAAGAACCCATGTCAGAGCACCCGTGTTGGGTCAGGTAATAGTCCCACAAAGAGTCACATAGTTGCTTGCCAACTGTAAATATTACGTGAGAACAAATATACTGCAGTCCTGAGGAAACCCTGAGATCCAATGTTGGTTGTTTAGCTTTAATCAATTAACATGGATTACTAATAATCTTCCATTAAGAGATTTTTTTTTCTTAGGAAGAAAAGTGAAGCTAGTCATGACTTTTGAAAAAAAAAAATGAGTCCAAAGTCGCATTTGTCAAAATTATTAAACACAGTTTTGCTAAATGGGTTATACACACACACACATGTGTAATCCTGTAATTCAGTACAAACCACTTGCCCAAGCTAGTTTTTCTGTTGTAACAAAACATTCTGCCCAAAAGCAACGGGAGTGGGTTATTTGGCTACCAGTTACCATCATTACAGGGAAGCCAGGGCAGGAGTTTGAGACACAAATGATTGAGGGATATGGCTAACTAACTTGCTCTACCCTAGCCTGCTCAACTTGCTGTCTTATGCGGCCCAGGCCTGACAACCCAGGGATGATGCCACCCACAGTGTGATGGGCCCTCATCCACTAATTAGCAATTTAGAAAATGTGTTAGAGGTGTGGCCACAGGCCTGACCAATCATCAACACAACTCTTCAGTTGTGGTCCCCGTTCCCAGGTGACTCTAGACTTATGTCTAGTTGATACTTGATGCTATACAGTACAAGATATAAGTAGGTTAACTCTGATTAGTATAATCCAAAAAAGAGACTATCATTGACAGCATAATTACTTCCCAGAGTGGGGTGATGCTCATCTTAAACTTGTATTTTATGGTAAATGTGTGTTCCATAACTGCTACTCCTGAGCAGCAATATTCCAAGCCATCTCTCTGTGTGTGATGTATGTATCTATGTGTAGTATTAAAAATAGTCTCCAGGGCTAGCTAGATGGTTTAGCAGTTAAGAGTACTTACTGCTCTTCCAGAAGACCTGAGTTCAGTTTCTAGCACCCATGTTAGGTGACACACACCTGCACCCAGCACTAGGAGGATGTACTCAGGACTCCTTGTGCACATATACTCACATTTACACAATTGTACACACACACACACACACACACACACACATCCTTAAAAATAAAACCATTAAACAAAATAATCTTGTTTGGGCAGGTGGTTCATATCTGTAACGCTGACATTCAAAGGTCATTCTATTTCAATCACCATAATCAATATACCCCCCCAAGGCATATTTGGAGGCCTAGGTGCCATGTACTTCTTTATCAAGTTGGAAATTAACACCGGGAGCTATAGAGATAGCTCCGTGTTTAAGAGCACTGGCTGCTCTTCCAGAGGACCCAGGGTCAATTCCCAGCACCATCATAATGGCTCACAACTGTCTATAACTCCAGTTTCAGGAGCTCTGAGGCTTTCTTCCAGCCTCCAGTGGCACCAGGCCCATGGCACACAGACATAAATGCAGGCCAAACACCCATACATGTAAAATATTAATAATAAAAATTTAAAAATTAACACTAAACTTTACAGTTCCACCTCTTAGCCTGTGAATTTGGAACACAAACACATCACTCTTAAGCCCTCATCACGCACATCTTGCTCCCAATGTCTCCCATTTATCTTATGATATAAAACATAGCCCAACTTTAAGTCTCCACATTCTTTAGAGTTCCAACATTTTTAAAGTCCCAAATGTCTTAACTGTGAGCTCAAATGAGCTACATGCTTTCAATATATACAACGCCAGGATAAACGCCCCTGTTTGTAGAGGGAAGGATGGTGGCATAGCAATGAACAAACGCACAAAACCAAAATACACAGAGCTGCATGTCCAGTATCTCGGGTCCCTAATGTAATGTTCTGAGCTCCAAACTGCTCAGAGAGCCCACTTCCCTAGCTCAGCTACCTGCATCGCACAAAGATTTGTTTCTTGTCTGCTCCTCTCTGGCTTGCAGCCTTTCTCGGCAGACACTCCTTGATCCTAGCAGCTCCAACACCCTAGAGTCTCAACTGCAGTTAGACTTTGCAGCTGTATAAGTGGCCTCCCAGTGCCTTTCCACTGGCACTCTGAGCTTACCACACAGTGCACGGCTTCATCTGCTCTCTTTGACCCACTCACTCTTGCATCTTTAATGCCTCAAAACCAGGACCACATGGATGCTGCTGTCAAGTTCTGCAGCCAGCTGAAAAGGAAGCCTGACCCCTCTGGACCACAGCTGTACCCTCCTCCGTGTGCTGAGAATCACTTTCCAGGGTAGCGGCTTTTGAGAACCAGCGAGCCTCTGGAGCTAAGGCTTTCTTCCTTTGGATGGACTGGCATCATTCTCTCGGTGTCACAATGGGGCTGCTCTCTCCACCAGTTACAGGTGCTTCTTCAGCACCAGCTGGACCATCTATCTTCCTGATGTGAGGTTTCCTTTGCCAAGCAGATCAGTCAATAATCTTTAAAGTCGGCTACACTGAAGTTCCCAGGACACGAGAAGAATGAAGTCAGATTTGCGGCCAAATACCACATGAATGGCCCCAACCCAGTTGATATTTGAGCTCTTCCAAAACGTGACTACAGTCCACATTTCTCAGCATTTGTGACTCCCAAGCTCCCACTAGAACAACCCAGTAAGTTCTGTTTCCAGCACTCAGTGTTTTGGTCTTGCCTGAAGAACCACATTCTTCCATGCTGTAGCCAGAAAACTGTTCGGGTGGCCTAATCACACCACAGCCCCACTTCTAGCTTCTTCTCCCATTGCTGTGATAAAATTCTTCAACTCAAACAACCTTAGGGAGAGAGGGTTTGTTCATCTTAAAGGTCCAGGCTACAGTCCATCACAGTGAAGATGTCGCAACCCCAGCAGCTTGAAGTAACTGGAAACGCTATGCCTCAAGTCAGAAGACAGGGACTGTGGACGTATGTGGGCTGACGCTAAGCTCCCTTTCACTACTGTGACACAGCTCTGGGTCTCTGCCTAGGGAGCAGTGTCTCTCACAGTGGGCAGCTTGGCCCTCCTCCCCAAACAAACCAAGGCAATCTTCCACAGACATAGCCCAAGGCCCATCTCTCAAGGTTCTCTATATTTTAAGTTGACAATTGATACTAACCATCACATATGAATGGAAATGCTAACCTCATTATTTGGTGATGGTTTGTCTATCTTTGTAACTGAGAATATGTTTGTCCTTTACCGTTTCACCCTGTTGGAATCTTTCTATAGCAAGATGGTAATAAACTTAAGCTACATCATAGTTTGTTCATACCAGTCTCTGAGGAGATGCACAAAGTTGGTAAAAAAAAAAAAAGCAACTTTCTTTGATTGCAGGGTGAAGGAAAGAGGCCTCCAGAGATGGCTGTTTTGTGAGCTAACGTGATTCCAGGCTATCTGTGTTCATAAAGCTCAAGGAAGGCAAAGGCCTCCCACAATATTGGGTTGTATTCTTAGTAGCTGGCTGTCAGTGAAGCGTGGAAGGTGCTGGGGTCGTTAAAGAGAACATCACAGGAGCGTGAACAGATGAGAGACTCTATCACCATCACACCAAGGGGCAGATATTATAAAACATTCACAAGAATAACATTTGTATTTATTGGATCTAAACCCCATAGGGAGACCTAGAATCACTAGATGAAGGCAATAAATCAATACATTTGGCTTCAATTAGAAAAGAAAGAAAAAAAGAAGACTATCGTGTTGAACTGAAAGGAGTAAAATTTTGGCAGATTCTTGACACCAGTTTCAAGGCGTGTTGTGTATGTGATCCCAGCACTATAGAAAGAGTACAGGCTCTTTCTGAGATGCTCAAGCGAAAGCCAAACCATAAATCCCAGCTGAAGCAGAGCCATATCCAGGTTGAAATTCCTGGGACGCTGATCTTAGCCCCAAAGCATACCTCTTAGCCCACACATTCCCTGAGCTTCTCGGCCAACTTTCGTCAGTCAGGAGGTGATAGACAGAGTGAAAAGCCATGTGGCCACTGTGGCTTCCAGAGCGTTCCCGCACCATGTCTGTCTTTTTGTGTTTTCTCTTTATCATCAGTGATGTGTCCATAGTACTAGATGTCCGGGAAACTTGAGACACAGAATCAACTGGAGCAGGTGGCTTTAGATTTCATATTCCCAAGACCTCAGCATGTATTGGAGGATGGGACACTGAGACTGTGAGGTGTAGGAGGTAGAGAAGCAGCCAGGAATAGCTTCTCAGTGTGCTGTGTATTCTAGAGGAGTCAAGATTACACTGCTAGCTAGGAAGAGAAAGAAGGAATATGGAAAAATATGGGGGCAGTGCCCCTGCTCCTCCAGATAGCCCAGATAGGGTGTAGGACCAAGGGCCTATCTACATGGTACTCTGTGGCAATATTCATGTTCCACTCTCCTTGGAGAACCCCAACATTTACTTCAACATTTGCTTATCTTGTCTACAAGGGTTGGCTGATTTTCAGAGCAACCATTTTGAACATGGGGTGTAATCACTATACCTTACCTTCTGCCTCTGTCTGAACGCCAACACCTACAGAATTCTGTCCCTCCTCTCAGTCATGTCCTCAGTATTTGCTGTTTTGTTATTGGCCTTGAACTTACAGAAATTACTTAAATTATTCTAAAACCATTAGGTGTGGACTTTGAGTTGTTTTTCAAAAATGGACAGTACACTCCTTCCATGGCACATGGGAGCATGGGAAACGCCAAAAATTTATTGCCACAGGAAGAGGAGTCTCCTGTCCTCAAAGTGCTGAGGTAGTGAGTGGCCCAGGTTCAGTTCCCTTGGCCACCCCATTGCTATGCCTTGATCATGTTTTACGACCCCACCCCCACTATCAGAAACCATAACAATAGAGTCTCATGCTATGCAGTTCCTTATACAGAATTATTTAAACTATATGTAAATAAAAGTATTTTTGAGAGGCAAGGACCAAAGTATCAAATAATTATAATCTTAAAGGGATAAGCAAAAGCTATACAATTACAAGCAAACAAATGTTTCTACACAAAAATATTCATACTGACACCATTTGATAACCCGTTACCTTGCATACTCACTTAAAAAATCAACTAATTTTGAATTAGCCATGAAAATATGAGCCATATATAGGTCCAAAATAATAAGAATGGAATATGTTTGTTTTTAGGTAATATTAATGTTTGTAACAATGGGAAAGGTTCATTTATTCAGTTTACTATTTTTAACTCTAAGAATGTTTCATTTTAAGCTATTAAATCTTCTACTCAAAGGGAGATGATTTCTGTGGCTGTGGGATAACTCGTGTATATTTTAGAAACCAGGCAGTGGTCTTCCAGTTTGCTAATCTTGTCCAGATTCCCATCATAAAGTATGGGAGTCCATGGTCCCCCAAGGCCTCCCCACACTAGCTATCACCATCAGTGGACCAGACTAGCCATTCTAATAAATGCAACCTGGTATATAGTTTACCTAAACTGCTCTAATGATCATACAAACTTGGGATTTAGAAATTGAAATTAAAATCCTGATAAATCCAAGGAACAGTGGAGCCCTATGCTCCAGTTTTTCACCATCCAAAGGTGCCAGAAATCTCCCCCAGCCTGTCTTTCTCTGACTTCCTCTGTCCTCCAACATCTCTATGGCCAATCCCCATCAACCAATCTCTGACTCTGTCCTTCCCTCAAGGTGGGCTTACTGGCACAGAAGATTGTCAGTGTGAACAATTCTACCCCCAACAACCCGGCATCTCATTTCAGTTTGTATTTTCCAAATGACGTGTTGTGTTAGTCTGTTAAGGCTACCATTCTGCAATATGCAAAGTGTGAGGGGGATTCTAAATAACAAACATCTACTTGCTTATAGTCATAGAGGCTCATAGAAGCTGGTTTTTACAAGGGGTTATAGTCCTCCCCGGTGGACTGCTGTTTTCTGCCTGGTCTTACATGGTGCCCTTGCATCTGGGGCTACCTCCAGAGTCTCTTTCATTATGAGGACATTGGTTTGTTTGATTTGGGGATGCATTATTATTTGACCTTAATTTTCTCGTTAAATCCACCAGTGATAGCCCAGTGGTAGTGGCTCACACCTTAATCACAGCACTCGAGAGGCAGAGACAAGTGGATTTCTGTGAGTTCAAGACCAGCCTAGTCTACAAAATGAGTTCCATAACCAATAGGACTGTTCCACTGTAACATGAGGTCCTGCTCATTGGGGTTTCTGTTCCTCCCAGTCCCCCAGCCACTTAGTCCCAGAGAAAATCATAAACTGATTGGACCATTAGCTCAGGCTTCTTGCTAACTCTTTTAAATTATATTAACCCATTATTCTTATCTATGTCAGCCACATGGCTCAGTACCATTTTCAGCAGGGCAGGTCACATCCTGCTTCTTCTGTGATATGGGTACGACTCGGAGGAATGGGCTTCCTCCTTCCCAGAATTCTCCTGTTCTCATCACCCCACCTCTACTTCCAGTCTGGTTGACATGCCTATACTTCCTGCCTGGCCAATCAGTGTTTATTTAAAACATGATTGACAGAATACAGACAATTCTCCCACACCATTCCATAGAAAATACTTATCTCAAAAATCAAACCAAAGAAACAAACAAACAAAACAAAAAACTGTTACATCTATGCCATTATGCAGCATAAGGAAGGAAGGAAACCACACTTAGTTGGTTCCAAAGATTTTATTAAATCCCCACATATGCAGGTCACTGATTGATCAGGGGTGCAATACAAGGACTTGGGAGTCTTGTTTCTCCTGACAGCCCCAAGCAGAGGCAGAAGTGGGGTTTATAAGCATAAAGTTCACAAACATTTGTTGCCAAGTTACAGTTAGAATTTTCACCAATCAAGATTTAGAGATTAGAAACTTCCTTAAATGTTTCATTATTGTCAATCAATATACTACACAGTCCTTTAAGGTCCAACCAATCAGATTCATTTGTTCTTTTTGTTGCTAGAAATAGTCATAATGTTCTAAAGACTAAGGATATATAACAACTATGTCGTCGGGTTTGGGAAGAGGTTGGTCAGCCGTTGGAAAGTTTTCAGCTCCCCTAGGGCTTGGGAAGCTGAATTTTATTTCACCCTGCAGGTAAAATAGAGTCTAAAATCAAAATGGCAGTACTCAGGACAAGGTGCTTTTGCCTGCTCCCTTAAAAAAAAAATCATCGGTTATAAAGACCCCATTTTAAATATGGTCCCAGTAGGAAAAAGGGTGAGTATGGAGAGGAGGTCATTCAAGCCATCATGTAGCAAATCGGCGTCAGCTTGGAGTTTGCATGTCTTCTTCTTGTAAATGTCTATTTGGGCTTTGGAGGCATTTATAAGCAATTGTTCATTTCTCGCTGTTGTTCAGAATCTCAATTCTCTATAGATTTCATGACGATGCTTTACACGATAAATGATTTCCAAGTATTCTCTTCCAATCTTTGTTTTATCTTTCAATGATTGTGACTCCTGTTTACAGTTTGATTTTCTCTCCCTGTTTATTTTGGCTTCCTGAAATTTCTCTAGTTCTCATGCTGTTCTAGGTAGCAACCCGAGTGAGTAGCTACACACTTTTCTATACTCCTTCAAGCCGGTGTAATCACACATCCTGCATGAAGATCTTGGTCTTTACTTGCCTTTATGTAAGGAATGCACATGTCTCTGAAATTTTGATTTAATTAATATAAATTACAGAAGCTGCCACAAGTTTGATGATTACTTTATAATTTTTTTCTTACTTTATTGTCATTGTTAGTTTCAATGCATGAATTCCAAAGGCCAATATGTCATATAACTAGTACCAAGGGTGGCTGTAAGTGTAAGTCACAAACAATGCCACACCAGTTTGGAATTATGATTAATAGGGTGCTATTTATTTAAAGGGGAAAAAACTTACAGATCTCCGTCAGCCCTCTGCGCAACCAGGAAGGGAGTCTAGTCGCCAGCGGAGCAGGAAGTGAAGAGAGAGAGGAGAGGGAAGTCACCGCTTTTTTAAAGGGAAAGAGACCACACTCCAATGGGCTGGTATCTCAGCCGCTATAGGCTGGAGGAGCGGAAGGACCTCCCGCAACACCTCCGCCTTTTGTTTAAGTAAGAGAGTTCTAAACCTACTATGAAATTATATACAATAAGTACAAATATCCTATTCTAACTAGCTTAGGTCTTGTATAATAAATAACTTG
>NC_022009.1:92216534-92234931 GCF_000317375.1 Microtus ochrogaster | reverse complement strand
AAGGCTCAATGGGCTGGTATCTCAGCAGCTATAGGCTGGAGGAGCAGAAGGACCTCCCGCAACAGGTGGCAAACTCTTGGGAGGTAGTGAGCTTTCTGGGAGGTTAAGTCTAGGGGGAGTTCCTTAAGCCATGAAGGACATGACTTTCCAAGGATGCTGAGAGAAATACTCTCTCTCTCTTGCTCCCTAAGTTGAAGAAATGGAATTATCCCACTACAGGGTGCATCTTCCACTTCAGTTTTGGAGTGGAGACACAGAGCCATGAGCCAAGCTTAGAATTTTCATAAATTGTCTCATGCGTTTTAGTAGGAGACTAAATGTTATAAAATGTTATACAAAATTTTATGGTAGGAGCGTGCCATAATTCTTTCTAAATAGATGAACAGAGCAACCTAGCCAGTTTTGAATGGATTTGGAGAGCAGCAAGGAGCAAAGAGAGCAAGATGCAGCAATTATCCTGTGCACCTGACCTCCCTCACCAAGGTTGCTATGCATGTGTGAAGATCCTTCTTGTGAGGCCTCATGAATGCACAAGTTGAGGCCCTCACCCAGAATAAAGAGACAGTATTGTTGGGATTGTTGTCCTCCATAAGATGAGAATGAGAGATCTCACTCCATTAGATCACAATAAAAAAGGCAGCTGTCTGAAGGCCAGACTTTGCCAGAACCTAAAGCAGCCTAAACCTTGACCCTAAACTTTAGATCAAAAATCATGAGGAAATTGATTTGTGTTACAGGAGTCTTTGAACCTGCAGTATCTTCTTAGACTTCCTCAAGAACTCAGTCCCCACACAGTCAGTAAGTCAGTAAACTCAAAGGGAAAGAACAGAGTCTCCCTTCCAGCAACAGCCTCCATGTTCCTTTGCTTGCATTTATTTATATGCTGTGTTTTATTTTTAAAGTTAACTTTTATCATGCTGGAGAGATGGCTCAGTAGTTAAGAGCACTGGATGCTCTTCCAGAGGACCTACCTACGTTCAATTCCCAGCCGTAGCGGCTCACTACCGTCTGTAACTCCAGTGTCAGGGAATAAAACTATGCTTAGTTCCCACTCTCCAGCCACCCTTCTATCCCACCCAACCCTTTCAGCAGCCAGTAAAGACTATCTGTCATGAAGTCTCATTTGACTCCAGAACACAGAACACATGGCTGGATTTCTCCACTGCCCACTCAACAGGCATCTGATTACAATGTCGAAGGTGAGGTCAACAAGAAATCAAGTCATCCTGATTGCCCACATTATATCTGAAGTTGAACTCAGGAAACCATCTAAGACTATTCACATAAGCACCAAACCGTCAGGCAGTACCCTGACCTTTTCTGGTGTGTGCTCGGCAATGCTTATGTGATTAGAAAGAGCACACTGGGCTGAAGTGAGGGACTGTGGGGATGCTCAAGAGCCTGAGAAGTAAGCAAGGTAGTGAGAGAGAAAACTGCAGACTAACAGAACAAATACAGAAACTGTAGCCTGTGATTAGTAAGAATAATGCATGCATGCATCTTGTTTGTTTATGAGTGATATCCTTTGTCTGCAAACCTTCTGAAGAAGCACAGAGACACCACAGTTGAGTGCTTATCTCAGAGAGCACAGCACCCCATCCTTCAGCAACCAGAGAAGCATCCTTCTTCCCTCTTGTGCGTCAAATAGTAGCTTTGTCAGTTCACTGTATGTCTGGGCAGTGGTGTCCACTATTTGCTTTGGACCCCATGAAAAAGACAAGGCTGGGATGCAGTATGGAGTCCTCCATAACAATGATGACATCCTTATTTCAAAGTGAGCATATATTTGATGTCATTTTACTATTCATAGTATACAAGTTGTTTAATCAATATATATTATTTCTTTAATAACTCATTTTTCAAATGAGGTATCATTTAAAAACAACTAAAAATAATATCTCCTGCTAAGTTATATGAAGTATGTGAGGCTTCCCAAATGTCAGAGCATCACAGATATCATGGCTTAAAGAATAGAAATTTCTAGGGTTCTACAGTTCGTGGTAGAACACTTTCCAGTACACCCAAAGTCTTTCTGGCATGGTCACAAATGCCCGCTTCCCACACATACATCCAACATCTTGAGGTTCTGAGACATAAAACCCCAAGATGTATGTGTCAAAAAGCATTGGAATCCCTCTAAGCCTCTAAGGGGAGAACAGCTCTTGATACTGGGCTCTTTTAGTGTTCTGGGCAATTCACAGCATTTCTCTTGTATGTCTGAATCAATGCCATTCTGAAGGAAAAAAAAATATTATCATGTCTTTAATCTCAGCACTCGGGAAGCAGAAACAGGAGGATCTCTGCAAGTTGGAGGCCAGCCTAGTCTACAGAGTGAGTTCCAGGATAGACTCCAAAACTACAGAGAAACCCTGTCTCAAACCCCTCCCCACAAATTATCATCATCAATTTCATGTTTGATTTTGATAAAATAAGGAACATGACCATTTAACTTCCATTCTTGGAAATCAAATGCTTGCCTCATAATTTTCTTCTGAATGACGCTCACAGAGTTAGTATTTCTAGGAGCGATGGTGTTCTCAGGAATCCCACAGCACTACTGTAATATGCTAAGTGCAATTTACTTAATAAAAAACAGACCGTTTTCAAAGCAATGAAACTCACTATGTCACGCCCAGGCCATCTCATTCACTTCCAAGGACTGTCAGCTGCCTTCACAAAATACATAAGTAACTCGGACAATCTGATCCACAGGGCGTGTGTTTAAAGAATCTGGTGTCTCAGATAAAGTTAGTCTCACTGCAGATGAGAAGCCTTTACAGAATCACATGGAGCCTCACACAGTCACTGACACTTGTTCGGTCTCAGGTCTCATTAAGGCAGACGATACGCGAAATGCCCAGATTTGCTCTAACTCTTCAGAGCTTACGCCAACACAATACAGCAAAATCAGAGACTGCTGTGGGCAGGTTTCCAGGGTAAACGCTGCTCTTCTCTGATGAACTAGAAAGCACCTGCTACTAAACGAAATCGAAATGCCAGAGGGAGCCATTCCCGTTAGAACTCTCTGCTTCCAACTGCGGCGCTCAGCTCACTAAATCAAAATTGAATACAGTAAAAGCAAAGCCAGGAGCTAGTTTTATCGGGGCAAGAGTGTCCTAAGGGCTGACGGGACCATCAGTTTGGCCATGAAGTTGAAAAGGCTACAGTTCACTGTGCGATAGGCTCCTTCTCCCAAAACAAATCATAAATTGGGATCAAATATCTATGATCTTGTTGATGTTAGGGTTTGGCCCCAAACATCTTCTGTTGACTAGTCAAAAGTTTGTTCTTTATTGCTTTCCATTTTTAGAGAAACATCTGTGTGTGCGTGTCTATCTGTGTGTATGTGTCTGTCTGTGTGTATGTGTGTGTCTGTGTGTATGTGTGTGTCTGTGTGTGTGTGAGGATGAGGGCGGGTACATGCGGAGGTCAGCAGACAGCTTTACTGGATTCATTTCTCTCCTTCAAACCCATGGGTCTAGGAATCAAACTCAGGTTGACAGCATTAAGCCACAGGTGTGTCACCTTCTAGGCCACCTCAGCAGGTCCTGAGTCTCTGTTCTTTTAGCCTAATCCTTCTTTCCTGCCCCCCCTTTTTTTCTGCTAAGTATTTATCAAATGTCAACCCCATGTGATACCCAGATGGATCCCGGGGAAAGCAAATTAACATGATTTCCCTTTGAGAAGTTCATCCCATCCACTGGTGACGTCTTAGCAGCCTGAAGTTAAGGTGCCACCGTAGGACTGTGGCTGTGGCACGAGGGGTTCTATTATAAACAACGATATCTACACTTTCATTTCTGTTTGTGTTTGGTTTGGTTTTGTCGTTCCCATGCTGGAGCTCGTACCCAGGATGCTGCTCTTGTGTCCTGAGCAGTCTACAATGAACGTACCTTTAGCATTTGCTGTGGAATATTATAGAAAGTTGCCTTCCATACATACACACACATGAAATAAAATTTAAAAAACATTGAGAGAGACAGAGGATCTTGTAGTGAATAATGACCCACAAGCAGTCATGTAAACCCAGTCCCCGCCTTGTGTTCCCTGCTCCCGCTGAATCATGTCTAACTTTGGGCAGGGGATCATTCCTCTCTTCCTCTATCCGTACTGTTCATCTTTACTAATTGTATCAGTTTCTTCTCTGTTGCTGTGATAAACACCATGACCAAGGCAACTCTAAAAGAAAGGATTTACTTGGCCTTATGGTTTCAGAGGGATAAGGGTCTGTCACGGCTGAAAACTGTCAGGCATGATGGATGCAGCGGCATGCTGAAGGCTCTCATCTTGAACCTCAAACAGGAAGCAGAGAAAGCACCACTGAGGACTGGATGGGGCTTTGATGTTTCTGAGGCTTTTAAACCACCAAAACAAGTGTTGTATGACAAGTCTTTTCCTGGAGAGATGCAATGTTCACCCCAGATATGAAGCCCACCGTGGAGCCAAGTATGGGTACTGAAAGGACCGGAATGGAAACAGGCCACACCAAGAGCAAGTTCTCAGCACAAAGGAGATTTCTTTGCCCCAGAAGAACAAGAGACTAGGAATAAGAGATAGAGACAGGAGACGGAGGACAATGGAGAAGGGAAAAGGAACAAGGCAGAGGGGGAAGGGATATTTACCTCAGAGGGATAAAGGAATGCCCGTGGATAGAGAGGACACACACAAGGGGCCGTAGGCAAATGGTAATATAGGGGAAAGGGGAAACCCCCTGTTAGGATAATGTGCTTAATTTTGATTGGGCATGTTAATTATAATATCCAGGAGGAGGCTGGATTTCAATAGTTTGAGAGCTGAACTTTGATGATCAGCCTCAAAAGGAAAAGAGTGGTCAAATAAGGGAATAGACCTTAGTGTCTATCTTTAGTAATACAGGATTATGGGTGGGGAGTTACTTACAGGAGTAGAAATGACTCAAAAACAGCTGTATCACCAAAGCCCTCCCCAGCATGACTGACAGCTCTCAAGGCTGAGAACTTGGAGCATACTGCACATGGCCTGTAGGCACCACAACAGATTGGAGCATGTCCTTCCAAACCACTGAGATCTAAACCTCTTCCGGGCATCTGGTCTGGTCTCAGAATCTTCTTTGCAGCTTGGCTGTCTGAGAGTGACTTGTTTACTCTTGGAAAGAAAGTACCTAGTGAATCTGGTTAGTTTCAGGGACTTCCTGAAGCTATTGTGAATGGTTTACCTTCCCGCTTAAGGAGTATCCCTACAGGATAGAAAGTTCTAGTCCAGAGGAAACAGATACACAGCGGCAGACTTTTCAGTGACATACTTCCTATAGCAAGGACACATGTCCTAAACCTTCCCAAACAACACTGACAGGGGTCCATGTGTTCAAATGCCTGAGACTAGATTGGGGATCGCCTCATTCCAACCACAGCACTTCACACTGGCTTATACCTCTATAATATAAAGGAATGCATTGGGTTGGGGTAGTGTTGAGACAGGGCTGACTATAGGGGAGCCCCAGTTTGGCTATATTAGAACAGGCCAAGAGAAAATCACCCCACCCCTGGCCTACCTCTGAACAATGATGTTTCAGGTTAATGGCCAAGCAATATTTCTGCTCCACTGTATGTTCTTGCTAGCTCACTGCTATGCTCCAAAGACCATATAAAAGCCTGCCCCTCCTCCAAGCCCCCTTCTGTCTCTTTTCCCATTCAGAGGCAGCTGCCATTCTGTTCTCCCCAATAAACCTCTTGTGTGAGGTTTGCTGCATGGTGTGATTTTGTGGTATTCCTTACTCCTGACTGCCAAGTGCCATTGTGCTAGAAAAAAACCCTTATACTGACAGACTCCACCTTACAGGCAGTTTTTTTTTTTAAAAAACTTCATTTAAATTAAAAATAGCAAAGCAAGGTGACTGCTTCTTAGTGGACACATTAACAGTATTGTCCAACTCTTTGCAGACTGATAGGTAATTCATGCCCCAAATGTAGAAAGGGACCTGCAGCCAAAGGCTTTTCTCTGTCTTTTCCAGGCCCATTAGACCCATTTCTCTCCTACCCTCTGGTCCCCATAACTTCTTATAGAATAATCAATCACTCATAGGCTAACAATAATATAATTGCCTGGCCAATGGCTTGCAGTATTACTAGCTAGCTCTCACTTGTAAATTAACCTATTTCAATTATTCTGTGTTCTTCTGATGTGGGAGTCCCATTTGTATGTTGCTTGCATTGGTTAATGCATAAAGAAACTGCCTTGGTCTAGTTAATAGGGCAGAACTTAAGTAGGCAGGGAGGGCAGAACTTAGGTAGGCGGAGAAGACAGAACTGAATTCTGGGAGGAAGAAAGCAGAGTTAGGGAATCGCCATGGACCTGCTGCTGGAGATAGACATGCTGAGACTTTGTTGGTAGGCCACGGCCTCGTGGTGATATACAGATTAATAGAAATGGGTTAAATCAAGATGTGAGCATTAGTCAATAAGAGGCTAGAGCTAATGGGCCAAGCAGTGATTTAATTAATACAATTTCTGTGTGGTTATTTGAGGGCTAAGCTATCCAGGAGGCCGGGACAAACAAGTGGGCTCTCTCCTTGCAACATTTTTCCATGAGGTGCGTGGCTTGTTTCCTCACACCTTGCTTCTCTGGTGGCTGCTTGAATCTCCCCCATACTACCTTCTTTCTCTTTCTATCTTTGCTTAGATCTCCTGCCAAGCTATATCCTGTCCAGCCACAGGCCAAAGCAACTTCTTTATTAACCAATGGTAATAAAACATATTCACAGAATACAGAGGGGTCTCCCACATCAGGGACCCTTCCCATAAATTTTACTGAAGTATCCTAGGACTGAGCACATTGGCATATTAAAATTATAGCTGGTAGTGAAGGCCAGGGAACTTATTAAATACACTAGACTAAAGAAAGAATGTGTAACACCCTCACCTGGACCCTATCAACAGAAAGATACTTCATTGAAATAGCACTGGTCCACCTACAGCCATCTGACCACCCAGTATGTGCCTGGAAAGAGGCCCCCTTACTGTCCCAAGACCTCAGCTCGGCTCATCCTTGGTAGTCATTTATTACCTAGCTTTGACCTTGAACTAATATCCCTGTAATATCACGAAGGAACAGAGCCCTGGCTTCTACCAACTCAAAGACTAAGAATCTCATGTGAGAACGGGGTCTCCCACTTTTCTGTAACCTATCTGATGTCTGTGCTGATATATCACAGAATGTCTTAATTTGTGGTATTTTTTCATTCTGTTACCACAAAAAGCTTCACAAACACTGTTTTTACGTGGTAAAAACATGGTCATGGTATTTGGGAGTGCCTTATTTTGTGTTCCTACTTCATGGTCATTTATATTTGGTTACATAATGAACTTTCTCTTATTGCCTTTCGGGAGAGCTGTTTCTTTCAGGCAGATGAGAGCCTGGCTGCCAGTCCCATCACATGACATTATCTAAAAATCCTTCAGGGCAAATGTCATGACTTCATGCAAAGTTTCCTTTCCTCTACACAAACTTTTATTTTCTTCATAAAAATTTATGATGACAATCAGGACAGAAGGAAGAAGAGGGAGAGGGATAATGGAGGGAGGAAGAGAGGGGAAGAGAATGGGAGGAGAGAGAGGAGGGAAGGGGAGGGAAAGAAAGGGAAAATAAGGCATACCAAAATGAGGCTCTCAAATTTCCAGAGAGCCTGAGAAAGCTTAAGAAGAGAGAGAGAGAGAAGATGGCTCCTTTAAAAGTTTCTGAGGGGACAGTGAGCCCTTGAGCAGCTAGTATTCTAAGTAGGAACAAAAAACTAAGCAAAACTGCCTGCTACAAAGCAAGCATTTGCATTCTAGAAATCTAGGAAAGGCTTAACGCAGTTCTCAGTCCAGAACCTCTGACTGAGCTGTAAGCTTTAGGCTTGACTTTCAGGACTCATGCAGTGGGCAGAGCCAGATGCCAAAGCTGCAGGCAGAGGTCCGTGCTGCTTAGTAGTTTAAAGGTTTGCTAACATGGTCAAAATGGCTAAAAGATACACAATAAAGAGGTCCAGATGGAAAAACCTCTAAACGAGTTCCATTGTGTTTTACAATGTGTGTGGGCTTAAGAAAGAAATAAAAAGAATATCAACTGTTATAGAAAGAATAAATAATGTTAAAAATTATATGATAAAGTCATTTAATAGAGGAAATAAAATAATAAGAAAAAGAATAAGTCACGTAGAAATAGAAAATACACAGAGCATTTGGATGCTGTATGTTATTGTATTGATTTTGAATTTTTTGATGACTGATGGGCAAGAGACAGATACTGGGAGACATGGGTTAAAAGAAAGACTTATAAAATATACAAACCTAATATTTAAAAATGCATTAACTTTTCAGGCAGTGGTGGTGAATGCCTTTAATCCCAGCACTTGGGAGGCTGAGGTAGGCAGATCTCTGTGAGTTTGAGGCCAGCCTGGTCTACAAGAGCTAGTTCCAAGACAGTCCCCAAAGCTGCAGAAAACCTTGTCTTAAAAAAAAATGCATTAATGTTAAAACAGAAGTCAAAAAATATATATTTGCAAAATGGAACTTGAAAGAGGCTTTGCTTTCAGGAAGCAGTTTTGCTTTTGTTTCCACAGCACCAATTACTTCAAAGAAGATGATGAGCTTTGAAGAAACTCCTTGTGGAGTTTGCTTTCATTGTGGTAACGTTATTTACTGAGCAAAGAAACAGCTTTTGCCTTTGACTGTTCACAATGTGCTGTATAAACTGGATATGTAAGACCCATAGGAAAGTGACTGCTGAACTTTTCCAAAACAAGGTAGGATGATTCTTCAGGTTTCCTGCTTCACATAAGAGTCTGCCAGACATTCTGCAGCATACAGAGGAAAGTGACTGATGAACTTTGCCAGTACAAGATCGAACAGATCTTTAAATTTCCTACTTCACTAAAAAGTCTTCCAGATACTATGAGCCTGTAGCCTGAAGATGGATGCCCCAATGTTACAAAGAACTTTGGGTCACTGTCCAGGCACCCAGATGTCTCTATCATTTCTAGAGTATTGGAAGTTGCTTCCAAAGCACTTCCTGTTTACTTAGGTAATATTATGTCCTTCTGGGGTCTTTGATGGAGTTGAAGACTAGATAAATAAAATTATAGTTTTCCTTAATTACAATAAAAGATAAATTTGTATCAGGAGGAGTGGGCTGCTTGTCATCCCAACCACCCTGCTAGCTTACACCCAAAATAACGACACAGAAACTGTATTCATTTAAACACTGCCTGGCCCATTATTTTAGCCTCTTATTGGCTATCTCTCACATATTAGTTTAATCCATCTCTATTAACGTGTATCACCACTTTACTGTGGCTTACTGGCATGTGTCTAACCAGCATCTGTCTCAGGCAGGAGAACCATGGCATCTGCCTGTCTCTGCTTTCTTCCTCCCAGAATTCTGTTCTGTCTTCCCCGCCTACCTGAGTTCTGCCCTATCAACTAGGCCAAGGCAGTTTCTTTAATAACCAATGAAAGCAATACTAATACAGAAGGGCCTCCTACACCATAAATTAGATATGAAACTTTAGCATCACAAAGATTGGATAGATAATAGACTATTTTCTTTAATTTTGTCAAACACAAATAGACTAGAAACTGTAACTGTAATTTTGCTTCATAACTGTTTCATTACATGCAATTTTACAATGTTAAATTTAAAACCTTCCTTTTTGATTAGACAGAAAAGGGGAGACACTGTAGGATTCTGTGCATTGTAAATGTGTTGTTCTCATTGTTTGATAAGTAAAGCTGCTTTGGCCTATGGCAAGGCAGGATAGAGCTAGGTAAGATATCCAAGCAGAGATATAGTGAAGAAGGGCAGAGTCTGAGAGACACCATCTAGCCACCAAGGAGCCAAGACAGTAGAAAATGAGGTAATGTCATGGCCACATAGCAATATATAGATTAGCAGAAATCAGTTAATTTAAATGTAAGAGCTAGAAGTAATAAGCATGAACCATCAACCAAACATTTATAATTAATATTAAGCCTCTGAGTGGTTATTCAGAAATGGAAGGTGGGAAGAGAAACCTCTGTATACAGAAAAATAATAAAAGAACTTTACATTACACCAGACAACAAGTTAACTTCCACTCTGCACACCATCTAGGCAAGAGAACAGACAGCACATACGGTTTACACAGGTCATTTGTTTCAGTTTGTAAAATGACAGTTCCCTTTTGTCCTGTAGCATTTTTGAAATGCTTCATGTTCTTTGTCTCCTGTGACACAGAATTTAAATGACTATTGTTCTTGACCCCATGCAAGCCCAAAACACAGCTTTCAATGACTTTTTAAAGTTATTAAAGCCCTTCATGCTGTGGTCACAAACTGAACACATATTTATGCATGAGAACTTTATATCTACAAAAGGAGAACCCAGGAACAAAACTGCAGAAATTATTTAATTTAAAGAAGTTAACTTTTTGAAAAGAAAAAGCATTCTAATCTTAGAAATATCTTGCTGGTACTAATTAACCACTACTACTTTAGTTTAGCTCCTTCCTATTATTGGTCTCCATCTGCTCTAATTAATAAGCATTCTTCATCAACTGGTTCTGACCATCAGCCAAATTTCATCTTTCCAATCTGTCTCGATTAAGAACTACTGTTACTCCATCTGCATAGCTGCCTTTACCAATAAGCTGGACACACGAGGACTGTTGGTTGTAACATCTCAGCTATGTTCTAGCACATTCCTTAAACTTTCATCATGCCAACTGGTGTGGAAGAGATTACTTTCTACGCTAACCATATAAGATACACAGATTTCAAATTAATAGCAGGCTCTTTTGCTGCTAGTGGTAATTCCGAATCCTAGTATTGCTGTTATCTTGTTCTCGCTCTCTCTTGGCTTCCAGACTGTTGTGCTCCCAGATCTAAATGTGTGTTCTGACATCGCCTACACCTCCCCAATCTTCTACTTCTGTCTCTAGGCACGTTCACGCCCCGCTTACTCTTTGAACAACCCAGTGACTCTGGCTTAAATGACTTTGCCCTTCCCCTTACCAAGTATGATTTTTAATAGTCACCTTTGCGGCTTTCTTGCCTGCTATGGATCTCTGTTCAAATGCAGCGTTACTGCTGAGATTCAACTTTCACAATACCAAGAGCTGCAGAATTACATTTTCAAGGAAAACTCAGAATACGCACACAAACACACACACACACACACACACACACACACACACACACACACACACACACTGACTTAAATAGCTTTGGGATTTGACATGACCAGGATGACTGATAAAAATGAACCAACAGACACACTTACAGAAAGGAGGATCAGATGGGCCATGTTCTCTTGTTGGGGACTGTGGACCCCCAGACCATGAATTTCCCGTAAACAGCTTGTTTTCCTGTGCTTGCAGTTGCTCTGAGCATGAGACCCTCAGGAGTTCCTGATGGCAGGGGAATGATTTCTGGTGTCTTGCAGTTGAAAGATACCAAGAGCTAGGGTGTGGGCATTGGTCAGGGAGGGCATTATATAAGCTGCCCTGGAACACAATAAAGTTGGCATTCTTGGGGAATTAAAAGATGACCCATCTCCTCTCTCTCTCTCTCTCTCTCTCTCTCTCTCTCTCTCTCTCGCCCCTTAACGAACTCGTGAACTGTACCACAGCACATAGCCCGTAGAGCAGGTGTTTGATGGACGGGTACCTGCAAACTCAGTGTTTATTGTATAGAGCAGAAATTAGAAGTGAGTTAGAAGTTAGCCAACCTTGGTAGAGAGTCTCTGTAGTGAAGCAGTTTTGGGCTACAGTCATTCAGGAGAAACCTGTGACTGGTACTTTCTGCAAACACTGTTAACATCTGTACTTGGACCAGAGGAAGGAGCCTGACCCAGGGAAGACATTGACATTCCAATAGGTCTGAGGTATTGGGGTCTTTGGCATGGCCATACTCTTGTCAAAAATACACATGTACTCAAGACTTCACATGCATACAGCTCATTTTCAAATACACACGATGCATAATCATATATATGTGCATGCATACAAACATGTATACTCAAGTCTGCACACATCCACATGCTTACATTTACACAAACACATGTGCTTGCACATACACACATGAGTAATATCTTCTAAATGGAAGAAGACTTTCACTGGTTTTAGGCTGTGGTGTAATCTTTTAGAACAGAACCTAGTACACAGAGGAACAAACGATACTCTCTAGGTAACATTGGCTGGAACTTCAGCATTCTATCCATGCATTTGGCTTGGAACAGTTCTCTAGGCCTGGTGTTTGATTTTTTTTTCCTTATTGCTTTTCACTGATTTATTACTTTTCTTGAGGATTATATCCACCTAGCTCTCCTTTCCCTGTTGCTAGTTTCTGAATGTCAGGATGTTTAGACCCTTGACCCTTCCACATCATTCACGACTGTTGTTGTATTAGGGCGGGGTGATCAGGAGGAGATGATGGCTTACCATGTATTGGTCAGACAGGAACCCTGTGATTTTCTACCATATCTGTCTGTACCTATTAACAAACAGAGATTCCTGAAGAGCTCTCCCCAAACACAAACAGAGAGCTCTGGGGGGCTATTTGTACTCTGCATGCTCACCCCAAGGTCTGATTATTGCCATTACCCTCATGAAGCAGGAGTGAGTAGGAAAGACATAATATTGAGAGACCATCATTTTTTTTAAATGAAACCTAGAAAGTCTTTTTATGTTCTTCAGAAGGTCATCTGAGACCCCAACCTGATGGCCCCTGCCTG
The DNA here is from genome assembly GCF_000317375.1 of Microtus ochrogaster. Classification (NCBI taxonomy): domain Eukaryota; kingdom Metazoa; phylum Chordata; class Mammalia; order Rodentia; family Cricetidae; genus Microtus; species Microtus ochrogaster. The sequence goes on along the minus strand of NC_022009.1, from coordinate 92,222,205 downwards.
AGGTGCTTAGCTCAGCACTGACTGTCAAAGACTATTAAAGGGTAGGGATTAAGAAAAATAGGAAATGTGTTTTTACTCTAAGCCATTATTTCTATCATGGAATTGAACTTTATAAACTTAACCTATAATCCTTTCCCTCACTTATTTTATGAAGCTTATTCATCTAGTGCTGTAAGAATTAATGATCTGAAGAACAACCTCAGAGTTTGATGGGGAAAATAAAGCCAGTATGAAAGCCCAACTTTCAATCCTCAATGACCCAGAGCAAACTAATATTTTTGAGCGTCTCCTTTCTGGCAGTAAATTTTATGTGTGGCATTAACTCCGCATGGAATTTTCTCGGCAGCAAATCAGAGGATAATTTCTCAAACTTTGATATTTGAACTTTTCTTCACACAACTTCTTGCAAGTCTACCTGTGTTTAGCATCTAATGTCCTAAAATGTCATACTTGTACACCCTTGCTATTTCAGATGGTCCAGGAAAGCTTAAGAAATTGACTTAGCCGGCCCTCCTTCCTGCCCAAACGCACAGGCTTCACTCACTCCCCTTCAGCCAAGGGCAGGAGATTCTTTGTTTCTTTACGGCCATCTTGGCAGAAATACTTCTATCTGAACCCTCTCGTCCTTCCAGCATTTTGATCCTGACTTTTCCTGACTTCCTTCCACTCCCTGCCTCTGTCCTGTCCACCATCATTAATGGTATTGTCCCTCATTGGCATAATTCCCTACCTCTTCATGTTGTCATCTACCTCAATGTCGAAAGAGCCATGTCCATTGTTAAGTGGGCTTCGACCACCCAGACATGTCTTGAATTCCATGCTGCTGTTTCTTTCCCCACCTCCTTATTGTATTTGCTCACCCTGATGTGTCAGTCCTCAAAGATTTGGAATCCAAATCACCTGACAAGCTCATCAAAAACCCAGGTCTGAACCCCTTAAAGAACATGAAGCTAAAGCCGCTATTCAGATTCCCGGGTGCTCTGTGTTGCACCAAAGGCTGCAGACTGTGGCTTTAAAGCGGTTTGAGCTCCCGCCATCTCTTCACTCACAGCTGCCCCTCTTCCCAGCCCTGACTGAGCTCCTCCTCTCTGCAGCCTCTCTTCACTCTGGGTCTGTGCACCCAGCCCTCTGCACAGCATTCTGGTCCAGGAAAGCCAGCCTCTAGTCTGTCTCTCTGACTCACACACAACTGTCTTTGAGCATCTGCCTGCTTTTATTGTTTGTTTAGAACCACACCACATCAAGCGGAAGACTGCTTGAACTAAAAAATGCCTAATACAATTTTCCATACTGGGTTCCCATCAGTATTCCGAACCAGAAGTCTACGTGAGACGGATGGACCTAACCAAACAGATTTAATATTGTTTTGACTTTTATGTTATCTGTCGGTGGTGCTGTGGATGAGCAGATAAATTCACAGTTGTGTCTGTGAGTCATGAGTCTATTTCTTTTAGTTTGGTTGTTTTGATTTTTGAGACAGGTTTTCTCTCTGTAACAGCGCTGGCTGTCCTGGAACTTGCTTTGTAGACCTGGCTGACCTTGAACTCACAGAGATCCACCTACCTCTGCCTCCTGAGTGCTGAAATTAAAGGCGTGCGCCACCACTCCTAGTCATAAGTATATTTCTAATTCAGGGGCACAGTCAGTCCATGAATCACATGTTTGCTCTATAGTTTGAAGCATATTGAAATATCTGATAGAAAATGGACTTCTGTTCTTCTCAGAAAATCCCAATTTGTATCAAAATTTAATTAAGCTAGTACATATCTAGTAGATTGACAGTTGATTACTGTCAGTTTGTGGATTTGTTGCCAAGTTATTAAAATTAGCTCAGTCCATATGCACGACAGCACAGGAAGCTCTTCTCTGAAACTTGCATTGTTTAGGTCTAATACCTTAGGTTCTAAGTGTTCATACTAGAAGATCTTGTCATTTCTGCTGAAGATCCTTAGGTGGATTTAGACTTTACAGCCTTACATGTGTGCAGTGGGCCTGCCCATATGAGATCACAGACCTTGTGTGCTCCTATTGAATGACATGTTCACAAAGTCTAAATGTAACAAACTTTAAAAAGTGTTAAGATGAGATGTTTAATTGGTCCTTTGATCATTCAGGAATTAGAAAGTGAATTAGAAATAAGAAATTATAGTCACCTGTACCCAGCATGGTTATAGCCTAGGCAGGTTTTTTCCATTACGCAATCAGATAACCTTGTCAATGGGGCATAAATACTTGGTAAATCTTCTATTTGCAAACATACATTTGCTGTGTTGCTTTGTGAAAATGTCTTCTATAATGCAGATGATGCTGAAATCAAGAGGGCCTCATTCCTTACATGGTGTGTAAATATTTTGCTTCTGAGACATGATGCTAGTTTTGCAAACATAACAATTTGAAGGACGGCTCTCTGTAAGGCAATGTTTTGTTAAACAGTGTAACGTTAATATCAACAGAATGAGCAACTGTTGAAAGGTTCATTAATAATCATAAATGATAACAAGGCTCACATTAGGTAGATGCAAGGCTCACAAGGACTGCTTCTGAGAATGCTCTGCTTTCTATTTATAAAGCCAAAAAATCAAGCTCTTGAGAAAACAGGAAGCCTACTAATCAGAGAAAGTGTGGGGATGGCAAAACATAGGCATTAGATGTAGATTTTTTTCAATTCTTTGCATATTAAAATACTTATTTTAGGTAAATGCAGCATTTATTTTGTTATTGATGTTTCATATATATTTAATAATAAAGTATAAATATGCATAAACATGAACTACTCATTGGACTAATTATTTAGATGTCTTAATGATTGACACTGAATCACATAAACGTTTAACGAAGCACAGTTGCTTGCATGTTTTACTGTTCTTAACAAAACTAACCTGATAAAATTGAATTCCTAAATTAAGTTAATTAAATAGATTATAGTCCCAATGTCTTTCAAACACCATTCAAGTACATATGACTGAAATTGAGAGGCAACCTCCTATTCAGTTACAAGGTCACCCCCTGACCAGTTTGATCATGCAGGGCACGGGGGAGAGCTGTTTTCTCTTGATGCTATGCGCAGCCCTTCTGTACATCATGGGTACAGTAGGGCACCTCTCAGCATCTCTACCCAGAAGGTAAAGCAGATGTCAGATCCCTGTACATGTTTGGAAGAAAGGGCAACTGGCATTGTTACATTATTATTTACATTGCAATATACAATAATCATGTCTCTTAGTAGCTAACAGACCTACAGTTCATTGACGATTTCAAACAAGTTGATAGTTTATTCTTTTCTTTTTCTTTCTTTCTTTTCATTCTTTTCTTCTTTCTTTCTTTCTTTCTTTCTTTCTTTCTTTCTTTTTTTTTTTTTTGAGACCAGGTTTCTCTGTATAGCTTTGGAGCCTGTCCTGGAACTAGCTCTTGTAGACCAGGCTGGCCTTGAACTCACAGAGATCCACCTGCCTCTGCCTCCCAAGTGCTGGGATTAAAGGCATACACCACCACCACTCGGCTTGATTTGTTTATTCTTCAAGCCATTCAGTACTGTAGGTAAGACCATTCTGTGACCGCAAAATAAAAATCATCAACTGTGAAGTTGCATAAAATACATAGGAATACAAGTCTTTGGTCAGAGAAACCAAAGAATAGAGAAAGTGACAGCAGCATTTGAATAGCCAAAAGAAATTTATTATAAACTAGTGGAGGCCTTATGAAAGTTAAATAGCCAAAAAAAATTGAAGACACGGATAAAAATTGCTATTTCTAATGCTCATGAAGGTATAGAAAACACAATACTCAAACGAGAAACAGAAGAAAGAATGACCCTTTCTGCTTGTGAATGTTTGCATTGTGTTCCTTAAGGTCAGATGCATTGCTTTGAGCGTGTTTGGGGCTCTAAACCACAGCATGTGACCATCAGCCTTCAAACTCATTCTGACGGCTTTAAGTTGAAAAGCAGTAAATTCAGGGAAGGAATCTGATTCCTTCTGTTTTATGAGAATGTGTGTGTCTATGTATGGGTACATGCTTTAGTGCGGTGCATCCCGAGGCCAGAGGAGAGTGTTGGATTCCCTGAACCCTGAGTTCCAGGCCAGTGAACCATCACATATGGGTGCTGGAAAGCAAACTTGGAACTTCTGCAAGCACAGTGCGCTCTCCTGGGCACTGAGCCATCTCCACACGCCCCAGAAATGTTTATTCTTAAGGCATGAATCACTTTCCCTACCACAACATTTTTTCATGTCGTTCTTACGCTCATTTAAATACTATGTTATTTAATATGTTATTTAAATACTATGTTATTTAATATGTTATTTAAGTACTATGTATTTCCTTTCATAAATAATGTGAAGTAGACTTGCAAACTTTCTCTCACAGTGCTAAATAAAAAAAAAAACAAAAGGTCAGAATGTAACTCAGCTGAATCTTTGTAAAAAGATATTTCTTTTGAATTACAAAAATGACCTAAACACATAAAAACTCATAATAAAAAAATAGCAAGAATATACCCTGCCCTTTTCTTTTCAGATGGCTTCCACATTCCCCACATATTTTCCCTGGTGTTACATATGGTTCTGTGTAAGTAGTGGGCAGGAAAGAGATTCTGTGAAACATCCATGCGTGTGGAAGGTGCACTTCAAACTGCTAAACGCACATACATGCATGAAATATATACATGTTTTTCCTCAAATGAACAATTTCCATAGCCAGGCTCTAACCCCTCACATACCAGCACAGGTCAGTAGAAGCAGTGGGTTGGAAGTAGGACCAAACCAAGGCAAGAACACTGGAAAACTGGCCATACTGCAGTCTAGTTTGGTAAGGAAGGTAAAGTCAATAGGGTGCTTTACACATTGGGGCTTAACCCAGGAGGGGAAGATAGAAATGGAATTCTAGAGTAGGGGAGCATAGGCTGTCAAATGTGGGCAGCTGGAGCAGCCAGTGCAGGCTGAGCAGCCAGTGCAGACAGTGAAAACAGTGCAGTCAGTGCAGCTTCAGCAGCCAGTGCAGGTAGAGCAGCCAGTGAAGTCAGAGTACCCAGTGCAGCCAGTGCAGCCAGTACAGCCAGTGCAGCCAGTGCAGTCAGAGCAACCAGTGAGCCAGTGCAGGTAGAGCAGCCAGTGCAGCCAGTGTAGTCAGTGCAGCCAGGGCAGCCCATGCAGCCAGTGCTCCTAGTGCACTGGACTTACTGGTCATAACTCACCAGTAAATATTTAAGTTGTTCTCTTTGTGTGATAGCAGAAAGAGAATGCAAGGTCTCATGGGTGTCAGTATGAGCTGGTTTATGTTAAACCAGTAAAAGTGATCAAGTGTTAGAGTGTTTTAGAGAGGGCCACGAATTTCCCTTAAAGGTTGACCTGCTGGATCTGAGTTAAAACAGAACAAAGTTGGAGGGTGGCAAGCTGTTCCTTGCAGTAAAGAAGGTCATCTCCCAAAGGGGTTGACAGTCGCAAAGCTATAGATAGCATACACGAGACCATGGGAGAATGCACACATGTAATGTCCACTGAACTCATACGGAGATGAGAAAGCAGAGGGAGCGTTTGATATGACAGACTGAGGATGATGTGTCCATACAGCCTTGTGTGGCAGTGGTGTGTGTGTCTGCACATGCCTCTCTTCTGGAATGATGGAACCTTTAAGAGGGGAGGCATGATATATGGTCAGGACATGGTCTTCTTCT
>NC_022009.1:92182130-92216230 GCF_000317375.1 Microtus ochrogaster | reverse complement strand
GAGAGAGAGAGAGAGAGAGAGAGAGAGAGAGAGAGAGAGAGAGAGAGACTTTTTTCCACTGGAAGCTTCTGCCATGTTTTTCTGCCTCACCATGGCCCAAACGCTAGCAGACCCAGGGACCACAGACTGCAAACTCGAGGAATTGTGACCCTAAACCCTCTTCCCTTTAAGTTGCCTCTCTTCGGTATTCTGTCGCAGTGGTGGAAATATTAGACAGGGAATTCTCTTACAAGTAGAGTTGCTTGTGTGACCACACCAGACATAGTGGTTCATACGCGTGTGGAATTTGGCGTGTGGAATTTGGTTATGGGGGAAAGTGGAGAAGTTCAACGATGCATGAATGCATTCATTCCAGAATGAAGTGGACAGAGGACAGGGCGATTGTGATGCAAACTGAGATCAGTCTGCTGACAAGGACCTCAGCAAAGGAGGCTGGCTTGTGAGGACACAGAGGGAAGCAACCCCACCAGGAATGTGGCTGGCTCCACATCCTAGTGTGGGGCTGTTTTTAGTAGGATAGAGGCTGGGAAACAGGAATTAGATGTGAGGAAGCCAGAGAAACTGCTGCATCTCAGTCATCGTGTCAGGAGTACTTAGACACCAATGCAACTGCAGGTTGGTTCCTGCTGCCATATCAAAATGAGGTGTCATGACACTTTTCCCAGCTGTCATGGATGTGTATTCAGGAAAGGTTTGCACGATCACGATTGGGTGAACACTTCCCCACCCCACTCCCCCCACACAAAATGAATAAATAAATAAATACATACATACATGTAAGAACATAATCAAAACTACAAGCTCAGCTGAGCAGATGGATCCATCATTCTTAGGAATTATCTTTTATTGACTGAGTGAATGCTAGTTTTGAGCCTCTCTTACTTGCTACTCTTAACACAAAGTACCTCCTTAAACAGAATCGAATATCCCAAAAGCTGGCTTCCTACTTCCTTCACTCAGAAAATATCAAAGAGCATTTTAAAATAATTTTTTGCTGTAAAATAAGTTTATCATTTGATAAGGGAAAAATAATAACGTACAAAGAAACTACGGTTCTAAGTGGCATATACCGTCTCACAACATGGCTTGTGGTAATCTGTTCAAGCCACATACAGGCTCATTGTTCCTGGGTTGTGTGTGAAAAGGCCACTTGAAAACACAGCAGTGGGGTAGAGTAGGGGATGAGGGGAGGCCGCCTTTATTTTCAAAGCCAGTGATGCTGACTTATTTCCATTCTCAAGTAGATGCCAACACTCTCTCGTGTGCATACTCTTTTTTTTAAAAATTTATTTATTTATTAAGGATTTCTGCCTCCTCCCCGCCACCGCCTCCCATTTCCCTCCCCCTCCCCCGATCAAGTCCCTCTCCCTCATCAGCTTGAAGAGCAATCAGGGTTCCCTGACCTGTGGGAAGTCCAAGGACCGCCCACCTCCATCCAGGTTTAGTAAGTTGAGCATCCAAACTGCCTAGGCTCCCCCAAAGCCAGTATGTGCAGTAGGATCAAAAACCTATTGCCATTGTTCTTGAGTTCTCAGTAGTCCTCATTGTCTGCTATGAAAGTCCGGTTTTATCCCATGCTTTTTCAGACCCATTGGAGCACCAGACAGAAAACTCAAGGTCCAAATCAGGAGCAGAAGGAGGGGGAGCACGAGCAAGGAACTCAGGACCGCGAGGGGTACACCCACACACTGAGACAATGGGGATGATCTTTCGGGAATTCACCAAGACCAGCTAGTCTGGGTCTGAAAAAGCATCGTGTGCATACTCTTATTCTTTAAAAATGCTGCCGATGGGGGAATGCAAATATTATCTAAATACATTGTGTTCTTATATGAAATCACCAAAGAATAAATAAAATTTTAAGGTGCATTGTTATGAATATATATATATTAAAATATAAAATGAAAAAAGAAGAAATTATTTCTAGGTACTGGAGCCCTGGTCCCCTCAAGAGTTTGCATTAAAATTGTTTTAGTCCCAATAAATAAATGGATAAAGTAAAATTGAAAATAGCATATACACCAAGCACAGGCTGCAGTGTAGAGCTCTGTCTGGGTCTGTGGAACTACCAGTTAGGATCTGAGTTAGTATCCTTGGCTCCTGATACCACCGAAGGTCGCGTGTAATCAATACCAAATTCCATCAAATACCCAGGGTCTGGGTCGACACCTGAAGCCAGGTAGGGATCTGAGGGCCATGCTGGAGCCAGGATCATACAGATCGGAGTTGCCTGCCACAAGGTGTCACGGTAACATCCAACGAAGTTTGCAGCTGAGGACCATGTCTGGGTCCATGGCTCTACTGCAGCCAGAGTCTGTGTTGATATCTGTGGATGCTGATACAGTTAAAGGCCTTGCCAGTTCCAGGGGTCTGGGCCACCACATGGGGCCATGTTTGTGTCTGAAGGCCACTCTACCACTGGAGCCATGCTGATAAGAGCAACTTACACTGCCACCTGGGGCCAGGGTAATGGTGATGAACTAGTCAGTCCCTTGGGTGAGGATGCTGATGGGAACATGTCTAGGTCTGTGATCCTGCCATAGTCAGATGCTGTGTTGTTGCCTATGATCCATGATGCCACCAAAGGCCACAAGATGCCCAGGGTCTAGGCTGCAACTTGTGGTCATTTTGTTGCCCGGGGGCCATACCACCTCTGGGGCCACACAGATCTAAATGACCTATGTTAGAGCCCCTTAGACTCTGCAGACATTTTCTCAATCACTGTTTCCTGGGGCATTCAGAAAACAGAGAAGAGGCCTTCTTCTGATCAGGTCACCTGATAGCATTACTAAATGCTTGAAGAGATTCTTTTTCCAATGGCTGTTATGACAGATATAACTTTAATACTTATAGAGACTACTTCGAACTCCTAGCTTCCTTGGTACTCATGTGGCATCACACACACACACACACACACACACACACACACACACGCATGCACCATCCAGATGCAGAGCCCAGTCCCAGTCAAGGAGCTGGGAAAGTCATCCCGACTGAATCCAAGTGGTTCTATGAATCAAGAACTGCCTTATGTCATTGAGGAACATTTTCCTGAAGTACAACATCTAGTGTGGTGATGCTATCTCTGGCTTACTGAATGTGTCGTGTTCTACTTGTTGGTTTGTTTGGGGGATGCTCTTTTTGTGGTATTTGGCAGATAATTTATCAGTTTATTGAGCATGCTTTTAGAAGGAGGATCAAACTCAAGACCTGGCATCTGAGGCCATTATCACCCCCTGTATCAAATTTTGTTGGCTTGAGACAAGGTTGATGTGTTGAGAGGAATCCTTAAGTTCATGACATTTCTAGAAACAATGTGCAGATAAAAACAGGAAACATGAGAAAAATGATGGCGGATTGAAGATGGACAAAGACGTTTATATACTCCTCTGATCAAGAAGAAGAAGGTAGGATCTAATTCTTTTGGCCGAAAGAGAAAAATAGAAGAGACTTAAGACATGGCTGTCACACTCTTGTTCTGCTTAGAGAAAGCCTAAGCCTATAAGGCTGGTGATCACACGGTACCATCACGGGTACCTGCGCACACCCCGCCACACAGTGCTGAAGTGGTAAATGGTAGCCAGAGTCAACAGGCAGTCATTGGAGGGGAGCATCCCGCTGATCATCACCTACCACTGTGAAGTTGTCTGAGAAGGTCTACCCATCTCATCTGTTACCAATCAAACTCATGCACTGAGAAATGATTATGAATGCTATTTTAGCCATCATGGATGATAAAAATACCTATCATTTGATAATTTAAAAGGAGACATCTTTTTTATTTGAATTAGTTTCTCCAAAATTCTGATCCAGTTTTTCTAGAATAGTCTACATGATAATGACTTCCCTTTCCAGATATACTTGAGCCCCTGACATGCCTCTCTCCAACCTAAAGAGAAGAGTATATTACCTAGTCAAGTGCCTCTTGACTCACTCAGGGTTTATTTTCTCTTTAGAATAAAATCCGCATGCTTCTTGTACACATAAATTTTCATTTCTTCTGACTGAGTCATATCTGCTTTAAGTAATACAACGAAAAAACTGAAAACATTGTAAGTTGCACAAAATATCTTGATAACTTATATTTTACATCATGTTGATATTTTGAACATATTGCTAACAGGGATTTTATAGCAGGGATTTTAAAAACAAGTAAGATCTTAGCACTAACACTTAGAAGAGAACCATATCTATTTAAGCATCTCCAGAGTACTCTTACTTCAGAGCCAAATAGAAAATGCCAGTATAATTTTCATGGGGGAAAGAGAAAGAAAATACAGAAGTAAATATAATTTATGTAATATTTAACACAGGTCAATGTCTACTTGTCTGTGAGGATGAAATGTTTTCACAAGATAAAACACACACACTAATATTCAGTATTCTTTATTTTTTCAACTTGTACAGGTACCATACCTGTGTAGGGACTCTGCCCTACTGGTAAGATAGCTAGAGAGAAGGGTTTGTTTAGTATGTTAGCTCCTGATAATGTTGCCGTAACCAGTTAGGTCTAACATAACAGAGATCTGTAACTTATATAACTTAAACAACAGTATTAATTTCTCAGGGGTGTAGAGGCTGGGAAGTCCATAGTCGGGTTGCAGATGGATGTTTTGTAATAGGAAGCCATCTCTTGGTTTTGGATTTCCACTGTGTTGCATAATTTCTAATTGATCTTAATAATAAAAGCCTGGAGTCAGATATTAGGGGATGAAAGCTGAAAGATCAAAGAAATGGAGCAGCTAGCCACTAGTTCTTAATTTCACAAACACCCCGGACCGAAGGACAGAAGACTATTCTAAAAGTCCTCAGACGGAATGTTTGAGCTCCTGTGTCCTCCTGCCTTATATTCTCCTCTCCAGGCAGCCAAATCTTTTCCTGTCTCCACCCTCCTAGTACTGGGATTAAAGGTGTGAGTTACCATCAACTGGCTGCTTCTCCTTTAGACTGGATCAATCTTGTGTAGCCCAAGGTGGCCTTGAACTCACAGAGTGCCACCTGCCTCTGCCTCCTGAGTGTTGGGATTAACGGTGTATGCCATCCCTGCCTGGCCTCTATGGCTACTTGGTGGCTCTCTCCACACTCTGGTCCTTAGGCAAGCGTTATTTGTCATAACACAAACAAAATGTCACCACACACTCAGTGGTCTTCATAGGACTGACAGGGATCTCTATGGTATCTTCTGGTCTCCTGAGGCACTTGGTCCCAAGTCCCATCACAGTGCCCTGGGGACCTCACTTAAACCTAATTGCCTTCCAAAAGTCCCACTTCTTAGGACTATCCTGTTAAGAATTCGGACTGGAAAGTAGGAATTGAGAAGGCAGCATTCAGAATGTAACTTTTCTTTACTATTTGTCAATTCATTACCTTATTGATGTGACTAAAAAGGACCTTTATTTACAGAGTGACAAACACCTGAAGTCCCACAGTTTCCGTTGAAAACGTTTCAGTCAAATGTTTGGGTCCAAGGCAAAGAGGGCCTGACTGACTTAGGAACCTGGTATGGATGTGGCATCACCCCCCCGCCCAACCCCCTGTTTTAAAAGTTGTTTTCTATCTCTAAAAACAGAGTTTGCTTTTGTGTGTGTGTGTGTGTGTGTGTGTGTGTGTGTGTGTGTGTGTGTGTATTCCCTTGGAGGCCAGAAGCTGGTGTTGGATTCCCCGGAGCTTGAGTCAAAAGAGATTGTAAACTGTTGAGTGAGGATGTCGGGAAGAGCGGTGTCAGCTCTGAGTTACTGAGCTACCCCCTCATTTCACTCTTTTTTGTTGTTGTTGTTGTTGTTTTGTTTTTTTTATTTTGTTTTGTTTTTCAAGACAGGATTTCTCTGTAGCTTTGCTGCCTGCCCTGGAACTAGCTCTACTAGACCAGGCTGGCCTCGAATTCAAAGAGATCCACCTGCCTCTGCCTCCAGAGTGCTGGGATTAAAGGCATGCACCACCACCGCCCAGCTTCTCATTTCACTCTTAAGTGGTGCGTTTTATCAGTATTTCTGCTAATTATAGTGAATCTTATGTTTGTTCAAGAACCCTTCCCAAAATCAAAGTTCATTTTTTAAAAAAATCCCTGACAAAAGTCAGTTATATGTATAACTATGCCTATTGCATCCACAACTCAATAGAAAACGCCCTCCATAACAAGTCCGTAATGAATATGGCAGGCATGGTGCTGCTGCTGGTGACTGTTTAGTTATGGCTTCTCATCTTCCCTTCGCTGTTAGAAATAGGTTTAATAACGATTCTTCTAAAGACCAGAGCATTCTGGTCTGGGCTAGACCCCAGTGAGCAGACAGGCCTGCCCTTCACTTCCCTTCTGGATGCTTAAGACAATGAAGTCTGCACAGGAAGACCAGAATAAGTTCTTGGGAAGAAAGAGGTTTGACATGCCAGGAACTCAAGACAGGAAATCAGAGCCCTGGAGCTAGATAATCAATTGGCGGGAAAGAAAGGGCTGTTTCTGTGACCATCTAAAGAGAGATTTGAAGAAGCTGATGGCGTGCACAGAGCCCTGGTTTCACGGGTAAAGCAGAGACAGTGTGTAGAAGCATCTTAACTTTCCTATCTCATCGCAATAACCTGCAGACCTGTGGAACCGTGCCCAGAATCTTACTACACACAAACAGCAATCACAGACAAACACCAACAAAAGTCCCTAATTTTATTATATAATTTTACATGCCGGCACTATAATTATATTCAAATTGTCAAAGATGCTTTTCTCTGAAAATATCTAAGTTGCAGCCATTTCGTGAACTGAAGTGAGCAATCTGTTTCCAAAGGAAACGGTCAAGGTTTCATATTCTCTTCATAAGTAGGTAGGGCTCTACCTCATTGGACGCTTTTGTTGAAAAAATGTCAAGTTTTATCAAGCTTTAAAATGCATGTGTTTTTAATTATGTTCCGAGAGATCATGCAGTTGGAAACAGTTACTCTCACCGTGCGTCGTGAATTGGCAGGCCTTGATTGCTTACCCAGTAGGACGCCTTTGAATTGGTTAAATCAAATAACTGTCATGTTGGACAATCCAGAGGGGACTAATGAAGTAGATGAAAGCTGGAGAGAAGCCAAAGCCGCTCTGAAACGGGAGGGAGATGACCGGGAAAATGACACAGCGTTCCACTCCCAGGCAAACATACATCTGTCCCCATTATGCTGCAAGCATTCATCACTGAAGTGTATATGGCAAAGAAAGACTATCAGACAGATAAGCATGTAGCTTAGCTTCTAATAAACACCAACGATAAGGGATAAACAGTGTAATCTTCTAGAAACCATCTGCACTTGACTACACTGGAAAATTCAGTTTCAAAAGATACACGCATATGCTGCACGATACTTTGTCATTTTTAATACCTATCAGCACCACAAATGTTTATTTTATGTGAAATACTAGATACCAGTAATAAATCTCAATTAAAAGAAAAGTTATTAAGTATCTGCAACATCATACAATTTTTACAAATATTAATACTGGATAATATGAATTAATAGAAAATGTAACATTTTAAAGGGGGATTCACTTTTTGGTGACACAGGAAGACATATGGAATTAAATTAGTAAACTTATTAATTTAATTTCTCAAAAATCAAACTGGCACTTTGATTCTGTTGACTACCCCATATATTGATAGCATGGTTTTACTTTTGTCTTTTAGATTCACAGTGAACTTCAGAGAACTTTTTTTCTATGATTCCTAGGTTCTCTGTTGCTGTTATTTGGGGTACCTTTTGACCTTAAGTGACACACACTACTTCCCTCCTCTTGTGCCATTAACGAGACCACACCATTTCTAGAACTTTGATTGACAAAAAAGAAACATCTTTTCTTTCTTTCCTTATGTAAATTTTGTTGGTCTCGGTCATCATTTCTCTCCATGCAACATTTCAGGGAATGTTTGTGCTTTAAATACTATTGTCAACTAACTGCCAATACTACTGAACACTAGGGCAGCTCTCTTCGTTGCTTATAGTCATGGCATCTCCTGCTCTCCAGTGCCTAGAGAAATCATACATTTCTAAGAAATGAACCCTTCAGAAAAATTTACCATCTTATCTGGAAGACAGAGCCAACAACTTCTATTCTTCCATTAAAATTCCTTACATTAAACTTGTCTTCTTACGTGACTGAATATCTTTTCTATTTTTTTCTTCTCTGAATAAACCCTGTGTTCTTAGGTATTATATGGCCCCACAGTATCTTACACAACCTCTTGGTTCTTGCGGCTACATTTTCGCTGAAATCCTGAAAAAGCACCCCTATCAACATGGAGGCATTTCCAAACACTGTTGTCAAAGCTCCATAATTTTATGGAGTTTTAGTAATATTATCTAATCATGTATTCATATTACAGCTGTCCTCAGAATTTTTTACCAGTTAAGAAACACAATTTATTAAGGAGAGATTACAGTTGTAGAGATGGCTCGGTGGGTGGGAACGCAAGCTGCTCTTGCAGAGGGCCTGACTCCAGTTCCCAGCACCCAGGTCAGGCTTAGATTGTAACTCCAGCTGCAGAGGGTCTGATGCTCTGTGGACACTGCCCTCACATACACACACCCACACACAAACACATACGTGACTGGAAAAAAATCACTATTTAAAAATAAAGAACAGATGTAAGCCAATATAATTAAAGTACGGCTTGTGACTTTACAATATCGTCCTAGGCAGTTTACAGATGTGAACGCACTCATTGAGCGCAGCGATTCCAGTCACACAAAAGAGAGAGACGAGATGATGGAAATGAAGAACGTGCTGAAATTCACAGAAGCAGAGAATGACATTGGGACCCTAAGCCAGCACTTTAGCACAGCAATGACACTCTTTGGGAGAACATAAAACAGGAAGGACCATTCAAGCAACTGCAATCCTTTGCTGCTAGCGTGCATCAAATACTTTTAAGATAGTAAATTAAAAGATGGCTTCTGTTCCTTTATGCATAGTAAAATCTTTTTCTTACTTATCTCCTTCCAACAAAACTCCCAGGACTTTTAACTATTTTCCAAATGTCTACAAATCTGTGTGTGTGTGTGTATTTTCTCCCATTTAAAATTCGTATTTCTATTTCCCAAACTAAAAGTAGTACATTTATTAAATAACAAAGGATATGTTATTTATTCTCTGAAGTCAGATCCATTCTCATTAACTATTAATTATGTTAGCAAATAAATATGCAGAATTTATAATGTGTCACAAGTTACTCTGGTGGTGGAAAGACCACACAGAGTTGAGTGCAATATGTTTAATGTAAGAATAGAAGTTGTTGGTATTTGACAGAATCTAAACTGAATTTAGAGGTGAGATTAAAAATAAAAAGAAAGAAAGAAACTAAGCAAATTCCCAGTGTCCCAGGCAGAGAGGAAGACACAAAAGTACCTGGAAGTTTCCCTTTCAGTCTTGGTTACCAGAGAGGACAGCAAAGAATCTGAGCTAACGTTCTGAAAGATGTGACAGAGAATGTCATGTAGATCTCAGAGGATGGATGATTTCAAACAGAGAAAGGAGTTACAACCATAAACAGAGGGGAAGGGGGACAAGAAGAGAAGAGGGGAGAACAAGAGCAGAAGGGAGACAGGGGGGAAGGGTCGCCCAGCTTCAGCTCTCGGTCACGTGATGATGGATCATAAACACAGAACTGACAGAAACCCGTGAGTCTTTGCAGCCTCTCCCTTTCTTCCTGTCCCAGGCAGAAAAGACCAAGGCAGCAATGAAGAAAGAAGAGAGAACTGTACAAATTTGTTAAATTGATGTAAGCAAAAAATAATGGAACGCTCAACTCAGGGGACCTCAGAGAGGTAAATAGAAGGCTGTGAAGAAATGTAGAACAGTGTAGCGCCCTGATGCTGAGGAGAGCCGTGCTGGAGAAAGTTGGGCCTTCCACGACCCCTGACCTCAAC
This sequence comes from Microtus ochrogaster, assembly GCF_000317375.1. Classification (NCBI taxonomy): domain Eukaryota; kingdom Metazoa; phylum Chordata; class Mammalia; order Rodentia; family Cricetidae; genus Microtus; species Microtus ochrogaster. Next base: position 92,206,339 of record NC_022009.1, on the reverse strand, counting down.
AACTCAAGAGTGGACTTGTCGTTTCCCAAGAGGAAACTGAAGCCTACCGAGGCAATGCGGGAGCTCAGTTTGGGACACGGAAGTAGAACACTGAAATTCTAACAGTGTCCAACTGTGACATCCCACACCTTCCTCCAGGAACCCTCTAGTTCAGGCCAACATCACCTCTCCGTGCATTTTTGGAACAATTCCTGGCTAACCTTCCTTCCCTTGCCTCCTACGTGAATTTTCTCCACTCCCTGCGGTAATCGCTGTGAAAACTACACCGAGTGAGTCAGACCGCCTCGCTCCTACAGCTTAAACCCTCCTAATCTGAAGTAAGCCGGAGGTTATCATGGCCTCTTTGTTGGCAAGCAACACCTCTCCAATCTCAGAATCTCGTCCTAAACCAGTGTGTCAGACCCTCCGAGTTATGCCAACATGTGGTTTTATCATCAGTCGAGGGACTTGGCTCCTTGGGTTTTTTTAAGTCGAGGAATCTGCCAAGTTTTGGGTGGGTCTGGCTCGGGTCTGCAGTTAGGGACAGCTCTCCTCAGCAGGGCTGGGAATGCTTCTCAATGGCAGGGAACCCACGCTACATGTACTAAGCCCGTCTGGGCTCAATTTAGTTCCTCAGAAAGAAAAAAAAATTAAAACAACAAAATAGCAGCGGGAACAATGGAAAATGAAAGGCTTAGAAAATATAGAGTGAAATATGATACAGAAAATAAAATAAAAGATTCAAGCCAAACAAAGATGAGAGAATGAGAGACGGCACAAGCAACAACAGAAAATGAAGGGTGAGGAGAGGCAGAATAAAATGTAAGGAAAGCAGGAAGCAGAAAATCATGACAAAAGGAGAAAAGACAGAAAAATTTAAAAAAAATTAAAAGAAGAACAGAAGAGGAAAAATTATAAAAAGGAAATTGGAAATTCATGAGGACAAAACTTGAATGCAAAATCAGTTTAGGGTATTTTGCGGGCCTGAGTGTGATTTTTAAAATGACGAAGTTTCTAGAATGTATCTTGCAAGAATGTCTCCACACTCTTGGAGCAGGCCAGAATGACTAAGATAGAGTATAATTTGATCACCCCAAAAGAACAGCCTGATACAGTGAACTCAATATTTTACACATTGGGCCTCTGAAGAAATAAAGAGGGTACAACAGTGAACTAAGGAGAGGGGCAATGTGTCTGCCACACACAAGGCTCGTGAGAACAGAGAACCAGGAGCCCTGGACACAAGACAGAGCATCCTGTAAAGAGTGAGCAGAACGTCTGGATAGAGATGAGGTCCATGGGATGACGGGGAGGTCTGTGCTCTGCCCCTGCTGAATGCCATGGCACAGCCCTCCTTCAGACAGTCGCCTTGATCAAGGCCCTCTGAGTCAAACAGCAATCTTTGCTCTGTAATTGTTTTCTGCACCATTAATTTATCTCATATAGTCATTAAAAATGTCTTAAAATCAAAATTATTTATAATGAAGGAAGAAGGGTATTACCAAAGAGATCCTTTACCAGGTGGTGGGGGAGAGCAGCCACGGAGAGTGGATTCTTGAGATTTCCAAAAGAAGAAATGAGGTCACACAATGACAAGACAGCAGACCCAGAAAGGAAGGAGACATTAGAGAAAGTGATGTGTTGTAAATGGGGCCTGCTGGAAGAGTAGGCAAGGTGGGAGGTGAGGCCAAGGGAAGAGAGCCTTTGGGTTTTACAGGTCATGGGTTTATGGCTATGCAATATTTCCTAGAAATATGAAGCTATGCCTATGTGTTGGTAGAACACAGAAATATATATATATGCTAATTGTACACAGACAAATTTTGTAAGTCTACACTTGGTTTTCAAATTCCAAAGGAGATATGCCATGCACACTGGGTCCAAGAGAGGCAAAAGAAACATTACCAATCCAGCTTGCAACGCCGGTCTTATCGATAATCAAGTTTCTTTACAGTACAAATAAAAAGAGACCATAAAAAGAGGAAAGCTGATTCTTCTGGGAAGCAATCGAGTTTAATTAGCTCTTTATAAGCGGTGTGATAATTGGCAGCATTCAAACTGCTGACAGCTACGCTTTCGCCGTTCTTTTTTTTTTTCTAAATTCCCCTTTTCCCCATGCTTCTTTTAAAGGAAGATCAAAGCTTTTATAGCGAGTGAATGCTAATGGCGCATACATTTATGTGAGACACTTTAAAGTCCTTGAAAAGCTGTCCATGAGAACGCTCTTTAGTCCCGAATGTCTGCCTGTTAGTGTATTTGACACTATTAGCAGGAATTATCTCTATTCCCCTTCTCCTTTTAAAAAGAAAACAAGTCTACTTTAACATTTTGAAATGTTGTTTAAAATGGGAGTCGAGCGACCTTTTTGCATCTCGCACGGTCTTTACTCTGAGCCTCAAATCACCACGAAGTTAATGAGGCTCTTTGCCCCCGCGCATGCGCCTTTGTCTACACTGGCTGTTGGCAAGGAGGGCCTGAGCCTGCCACCCAAGCTTGGGAAAGTGATTAGTCGCTCTTGTGGAATATCTGTAGCTCTGACAGGTGGGAGGTGTTGCTCTTGCGGTTTGTCAAGACCCAGTGGAGGATTTTCAGTTGGACAAAAACATTTCCAAGATTCTTACATGAACAGTTTTCTTGAAATAATAAGATTTACTCAGGGCAGCGTTTGCAGGACTCCGTGTTCTTGCAGAGAGCAGAAATGGATAAAGATGAGGACTCTGGAGCGTGCTTGGGAGGAATTAATTTCCTGCAGCGTTGGCTGGAGCTTCCAGTGTGTGGTCCTCAGGCTCCACTCTTTAGTGCGGATTATAGAATGTTTCTAAGTGTTTATTCCTAGAATAAACCCACATCTCAAGGGTTGCTGTGTATACTTGACCACTCTGCCAGAGACATAGACATCACACAGCTATTAGCTGATGTTCTTATTACTTTTGTTGAAGATATATAAGAATAAAGAAAATATAAGTCACAAAATGCTGATGGGGCTGAAGTGTGTTAAAGTTTTACTAATTCTTTCCAATAATGTCTCATATTCTCCTCTCAAAAAAGAGAAAAAAATATTGCATTCCATTAAACGATACTTGCCTAACTAGAAGAATGCAAACAAAAGTTAGTGTGACCAAACAGAACATTCCAATAGGGAAAAACCCCGACTTAGAAATATCTGGCCTTGTCCTGTGTACAAAGAGATACCTCCCACCAGGTCAAGCACAGGCAGGAGTGAAAAGGGAAACACCTCACCTAAGGCTCAGAAACCAGAGCCTCAATGATCTACCAATCCTGAGAGGCTCACGAACACAGGCACAGAGAGCACAGAGGGATAGACCACCTGCCTTGTATTCTGGACTCTTAACCCAGTTCACCTTTGAGACTACTGCAGAAGATAAAATTGAGGGGGCCAAACTGTTGGTGATTTGGACAGGAAGAGGATAAACTTACTCTTAACTATGTTTCTACCTGTCTGCAAGAGACACAGAAATGGTGGCTAGAAAGTATAAGCTCTGCCTCTAAAGGACTTTGAGCTATTATTTTGCAATGCTGGCTATACTAACATAATAAAAACATGCCATAAATTGAGCCTAGTTGAGGATGATCACAGAAGTCTGTTTTGTTCAAAGTATCCAGAAAAATCTGTTGATTATACCCACCAAGGAAGGCAAGGATTATCTCCGTAGAAAATAATATACAAGGGCAATCGGCAGAGTACAGACAGAAGACATTGCTAAGAATGGCTGCCACACCCTAGTGATTCAATACCCTGGTTATTTTGTATTTCAAGGACCAACTTTGGTTTGATGGTGGCATTTGTAGAAGCCACCCTGTGTTCCACCTTCTGCCTACTGTTTGCTGAAACTCAATGTATGTATTTCTGAAACATAAACAGGAGAGCACTGTCCTCAATTCTATTCTGGTTGAGCAATGTGATGATTGTTATTCAATATATGAATATCTTCCTGGGTCTCTATGGTAACAAAGACATGTTTTGGCAGCAATCACAGTGGGTCCTGTGATTGAAAGTGTGATAAGAATTATTATTATTATTATTTTTAAATCCCAGGCCTTTTGCCAGCATTTTAGAAAACCATCGTTCTTTAAACTTGTGATTTTATTGAACTAAAAAACGTTTAAAGGAAGAACTCTCGCAATGAGGAAGACTTTCTATCACAAATTTTTCTAGAACATCTTGCATTATGTTGATAAAGAAGCAGTGTTAAGTGGGGTCCTTTTCAAAGTTAAATTGGGAACTTATATGTAAAATGTGTAATGAGACCCTGTAGTATTCCACCATGAGTAAATTTCTGAGCTCAGCTGTGGATTAGTTCCTGGTTACACAACCCCATTAGAGAAATGAGGGCCCTAGTATGTGGGTTGTTATGGAGACTTTGCAAGGTCACTCAAAATCAGTTTAACCTGACTGGTAAACCAACACTCTTCATCACTTAGCTGTACTATTCAATTTTCAGTTATTCCAATACAGCCTGGCTGAAGCAGCAAGAAATTCTAGTGCCAATGTTCTTGCTCTGAAATTATATCGTGTTGTACGCGTTTAGAAGTTTTCACAGATCGTATAGCATTCTATGCATCTAACGGCATTCTTTTTATCAAGAGGTAGATCTGAAAGCAGCCTGCATATCTAATGTCTACCAAGAGATGACACTTCCGGCATTGTATGGATCTGACATCATTCTTTCCATCAAGGGACTTGGGATTACTTTTCATCTGTGTGATCTCTACCCCAGGGGAGGCACCACCTGATGCCTAAACATGGTATTGCTCATTTATAGAAGGGAAGTTAGAACGCAAGGACGGCACACCAGACACTTAAGTGCTCTTTGCTGACCGTTCTTTGCTTATGTACGATGCATACAAAGTCTGTGCTCAGGGGGCTGGAGAGATGGCTCAGAGGTTAAGAACATCGCCTGCTCTTCCAAGGGTCCTGAGTTCAATACCCAGCAACCACATGGTGGCTCACAACCATCTGTAATGGGGTCTGGTGCCCTCTTCTGGCCTGCAGGCATACACACAGACAGAATATTGTATACATAGATAATAAATAAATATAAATAAAATTAAAAAAAAAAGAACGCACCTGCTGGAAGGAAAAAGCCGACTCCCACAAGTTATCCCGGCCCCCACCCGTGCTCCCATGTGTACGCATGTGCACACACACAAAGTCTGTGTTCATTTTACTTTTGTCTTGGGAGGAATCTCAACCAAATCTGAGGGCATGTGGTACCTGTATGGATGTGACCATCCCAAGATAAACTTGCGGAATCTGATGCTTGGTTCAAGGCACCTCCTCTTTCTGAGAGGACAGTAGACAGGTGGATACAGACTGCTTTTCGTTGGTCAACCCAAGAATATGAGCCCCCGTGAGTCCTTCCAGGCCTATGACTGTCTTCCTGAGCAACTTTGAATGGATGAGAACAAAGTCACCATCCTTGAGGGAAAGAAATGACCTTAAAAGAATGGACTCTGGGAGGGGCACAGGTCAGGTCTGTCACCAGGGTAGGCCTTTGTTCCCCGATGGCCTTGAAGAGGCACATGTCACATCCCTGGACCTCTTCAGAGTCCTGTGCCTAAAGCAGCTATGGAAACTAGAGACTTGTGCCCTGGGCATGTAACAGTTATAGTTGACAGAGTGAAGAAAATCCCTGAGCAGAAATGAGACCATGCCTGTTGGAAGCAACAGCAGAGGAAAGGAAGTAAACTCATGGAGTTCATTCCTTTCTTCTTCTGCCCTGCTTGAATCCAGCAGGGGCTTCTGGTAGGTCATTGTTTTCCTCCAGCTGGAACTTCCCCAAGTCTTAATCCTCAGACTCTTTTTCAGGCCAGACAGAGGAGGAACTCCAACAGCCAGCCATAGTCTACAGTGAGCAATGCTGAGAATCATGGTGCCCTTTAGTCAGCCCAGGAGCTGGCACTAGGAATCAGGTTAAAGCTGTGCAGTCTCCCACACTTCTGCCCTAGTCTACAGAACTCAAATTATGTGCACTATAAAGGGTCCGTTTATTACCTTTAAATTCTTCACTATTGAACATACTTCAAATCAATGATCTCTTTTCGAGCCATGTGGCTGGATCCACATGTTGCTAAACATATGTTGCTTTTCTCACTGCCATGATGATGAGAGCCAATGTAAAGCAAGAGGGGTTTACTTTGTTTCACAGTTTGGTGGAGCAGTCCATCACAGTGGGGGTGGGGACCACGTGGCAGTGGGCATGGCTCCCAGGTATGGATTAGAATCACCTTTAGTTAGTCATATCTCGATGGGTCTGGTTGCTGAGATAGTTCAGTCAGAAGCTGGAAGGGCTATCCCCTTCAAGGTGCATATCCCAAGAAGCCACTTCTTTGAGCTAAACTCTACTCTTCAAAGGCCAACAACTTTCAAAATTAGCATCACCAGCCTACAAAATTAGCATCATTCAGGCCTAAAAAGCATGAGTCTTATACGGGTCGTTTTACATCCAAACCAGCTACACAATTAAACAATGAGATATAGATATTACCAACTCTTTTTCAGAAAGTTCTTACTGCATAACTGCAAACAAACTGTACTTAGGTGCAGAAAAGCTTTTACAAAAAGAAAGAAAGAAAGAAAGAAAGAAAGAAAGAAAGAAAGAAAGAAAGAAAGAAAGAAAGAAAGAAGGAAGGAAAGAAAGAAAGAAAGAAAGAAAGAAAGAAAGAAAGAAAGAAAGAAAGAAAGAAAGAATTCCTGAAGAAATAATTCAGCTTGGGATAGCCCCCTCTTAAAACCTTTTTTAGCTACAATAATTGCCAAAAGTAAGTCTTAGCACCAAATCAGCATTTCGCTTTGTGAGTGAGCTGTTTAATAATTCACAAATGCTCCATCTGCAGAAAACAGAGTGATGCCAATAACAGCGGCGTTGTAGGGGCGCAGTGCTGTCTAGTGTATCGGCAAACCACACTTAACAGAACAAATATTTTTGGCTGTAGAGGGGGAGGCTCTCCAAACACAAATTAATCTCCTTAATGCGTTTTCCTTACCTTCATGAGAAATCCATTATGGGCTCTTAAGTCACACTCCGCACATTGTTAGAGCTTTATATGATGTGGGGTTGGCACCGAGCTGGTTTTCCTTTCACACTGTGGGTATAAAAACAATGAGCTGGGTGGTTCGGAGCCAGACTCCTTAGCCACTAGGTGAGAACTGGCTATCCAGAGAGGCTGTGTGTTCCTAAGACACACGATCTCAGATTCGGTCGAGAGATTCAAAAGTCAATTTCTTCACATGTGCAGACTTCTGCCGGTATTCGGAGGACTATCCGCTTTAAGCATCCCGATCCTGTAAATTGACAAAAAGGAAGAGTGCCCTGACTTGAGGCTGATGGCTTCCATCAGTGCTCAGCTCCTTGTTGTCGGAGTATCCTTGGGACAGGATCCATGGCAGACTGTGGCTGTAAGACTCTACATCAGTAATTGTATTAGACACTATTACACAGTGTCCAGCCTTCATTGTCCATGCCGGGATTTATACTGTGCCTAAGCTGATGGTCATTTGTTCAGGGCTAGGTGACCTCATCAGCCAGATCTAAGCATGGTGTACACCACCTCTCATACGCTAGAATGTACAAAGGTCTGGCGTGTCCTGGTACCGTTTCAGGGGACACGAAGTCAGTTATGAGAGGGCAAGGAACCCTCATGCGGCAGAGGCATGACCCTTATGATCCGCATACAGTTTGGTGACCGAACCCTCTTCATCTTTTTTCAATGTCGTCAGTTCGGGCAATGAAAAACTATTCAGAAACCACCCCAGGTTTTATTTTCTTTAAAACTGAAATCAACGATCAGCCTTCAGCACAGGCTGGAATAGAACCTCTGTCTTAGCAGTGAGCACATCTTCTGTGAGTTGTCACCTGGAGGCAGATCCGCTCGGGGGATTTCCTGTTGGAATGGCAGGCCGCGTCAGCATCTTCAGCATACAGTCCTCCCTCAAGTCTTCCTATGGCCCAGCAAGAGTGCAGCTGGGATCATGAGTGGGGAAGCCACTAAAGTCACACACAGACTCCATCAGATCCTTCAGTTGGAGGCCAAGTGTTTCCAGACACATTGCATTAATACATCGCAGGGCCTAGACATTCAGAGTTGCCAATCTAAGTCCTCAGCCATGGCCAGTTCACCGTAATCGCAAGTCATGGAGCTTCAAGTGGGTATTTCCACACTCTGTGACCATTCTGCAAATAAAGTAATCAGAGCCATCAATAGTAAAATTCAGAGCAGTCAAGAAGTGCTGGAATCATGGCCTCAGAGCCCCTGAATTAGTCATGTAAGGTCACATAATGCTAGAATTACTTTCCCCCCCCCCAATTAACTATCTTCAGCAGTCTTTCTGTAAGTCATGTTAGTCACGAGCTCTAAGCCCAGGAATAATCTAATGTACGCCCTGACTCTGGTTTCCCAAACTCGGCAGTTAATGAGTTTTCTAGCCGAGTGGCTAAAAATCAATGTTCTTTCTACAGTAAACCTAGTAAAAGAAAGTATGTTATCTCTGAAGCATCAGCCTAATCATTGCTTATTTCGTTTAAGGAGCACTTTCTATTCCAACTGAACAGATAAAAATATAAAAAACAAGCGAGTCTTTCTTTAGACTCTTTGGCCACTCCAGCTGACACAAATTAGGTCATGTAAATTTCTTGCTTAAATTTAAACCAAACAAACAAAAAAATTTTTTTGAGTGTTCCTAGTTGCATTAATGAGATTCTAGCTGTTTCTCCCTGTCACCAACAGCTAAGATCACTGGTGTCTGCCACCTTGCTCCCCTCCGTTTGTACTGTTGTTTTTCTTCTCGTCACATTGCTCCCCTCCTCTCACAGTTGCCAGGGTTTGAGAGCTCAGGGCTGCTGCTTGCATGGTAAGGGCTTTACCCACTGGACCGTCTCATCCACCCACCCATAAGTACGCTTACAAGTAAGGACGCATCGAAAGTGCGACTACGGATCGTGAGATAGGAGACTAGCTTGGATTTTCCAACTGGGCTCGGTGGAAGCATATAGATGCTCACATGGGAGGCAGGAGCATCAGAGTTTGAGAAAAAAGATGCAGGGATGAAAGCAGAGGTCAGAGAGGAGAGAGATGCTCCTGGCTATAAAGACAGAGTGAAGGGTACTAGAGAGACGGCTCAGCAGGTAAAAGCATTGGCTGCTCTTCCGAGGACCCAGGTCCAGTTCCCAGCACCCACAGGGAGGCTCATGACAATCCGCAGCTCAAGATGCAAGGGCTTCCACTCCTTCTGACCTCCGCAGGAATCGGGAACATGTGTGATAAAATGATACACAGGCAGCTGGACTCAAAAAATAATAAGAATAAATAAACCTTTATAAAAAGATGAAGAAAGAGGCCATGAGGGAAGGATCACATGAGGCCTCTGGAAGCTGAGAAAGACAGTAAAACAGACTCCCTTCTAGCCTCCAGGCTGAAGGTCATCTTAACCCATCCAACTCCATTTTTAACTTCTGGCCTTCTGTTTGTAGGGTGATGAACATGTCTTGTTTTAAGCCTCTGCTCTGACGTCATCCTGCTACAGGACATATCAAGCCAATAATTCCTTCCACTTCTCAGCATACACCAGTCCCCGTCCGATGAAGGACTTTCTCTCTATACTTTGGGCATAGGAAAAAAGGCCTCTTCTAAGATTACACTTCTCTTTGCCCCTAGACTCCTGGACCAGCCAGGCAGTAGTAAACAGTCAATGGACAGAGGAGTTAGATGAGAAATGAGGGAGATAAACAGATTTATTTGAAAGAGTGATTTACTAGGACAACCTTCTTATTCCAAAGAAAAGCTAATTAATTTCAAGGCTATGTCTACCAGGCATTCTAAGGGTGTCATTGCTGTGAGCTTTTTAATCCTTATTCACCCTGTCCTATGATACAGAATGGTCTTCAGAAAGATATAAAGAAGATCTGGGGAAAAAGATGTGTGAAGCCTCCCCTATCCCATCTCAAAAGTGTTAATAAGTGACCCATCACCACAGACACAAGCAACCTACACATCTGACGGCCCAGACCCTCCTGCCTGTCCAGATTGCAGGATTTGCAAGATCCCCGTATCTTAAGTGGATGGAAATGTCACAGGAGAATCAGTACCAGGAATTTTTAGAAAATTGGACATTGATGGAAGTTGGGTTTAGAACTATGAGAATCAGTGATCCTCACTTCATAATAAGAGCCCCGGCTACTAAGAGCAGTGCAAGTGATGTAAACTACTTTACAACCTTACAAAGTCTGACCCCGGATTAGCTAGCACCAATTTGGTTTAATGGACTGATTATTATAGTCCCTCATTTTATTAACCCACCCCTCAAATTTTCATTGGCTAAGTTCTTCAGGAAGGTACAGTCTTCCTGGTGGGAGTTCATTTTTGCCTCCCTGCCTAGATTCTCCATCCTATGGGCTCGGTATGAAAAGCCTCACCTGATACATTGCCTACTCTTCTGGTTCCCTCCTTTGCAGAGAATAGGCTTAGACACACTGTAGAAGACACACCTCTAAGTCTCCAACCCAGGATCAACTGAGTGTGCCTAGCGGAGCAGACACGCAGAGCCGGGGAAGAGAGGTGCCTAGTGCCTCCTGCTTCTCTGTATTCTCTGGTGAGCTCTAAATGTACATCTTACTAGCAACAGACCCCAGTGTCTAGTTTCTTGCAGGACTAACTGGCTAACTCCTACCAATAATCTTCTTTTATACCTAGACCCAAATAGCCATAAGACTAAGTGCTCTGATTCCATAATAGCCTACAGTTCAGTGACCTCTTCCATTCATGGTTTATTTTGAATTCTTCATCAGACAGTTGCTGACATAGACCATCCATCATCAGGGAGAATTTGAACTTGTTTTTACAGACTCTGTAAACACATATAATACCCTGTATGGAATGTTTCCCTTCATGCAATATACTGGGAAGAACTGTGCTTCTGGGGACTTGCTATCTCTTATCAAATGTCAATGTGGGGCTGGGGTGTGGCAGTCACACATGTGTGTGCACATGGGTGTGAGCACAAGTGCAGGATGTCAGGAGATTTCTTCCATACATCTCTACTTTACTGCCTTAAAACGGTTTCTTAATAAACTGGGAACCAGGCTAGCTGGTGATTGCTTAGGATTGCCTAACCCCTCTCTCCCCCTAAAATGCTGGCATGTAATACGTTCACAGTCCTGGACCATGAATGTTCTGCCTCTGGGCCACATCACCAGTTACCTCACATGGACATTTTCTCCTGTGCTACTGGAGCCTGAAGCCATGGCCTCAGACCTACTCTTTGGGCTGCATGATGTTCTCAGATTGGTATCCCTAGCCAATATACTGATGTCTCCATAAGAGAAAATAATACTAACATACACACACACACACACACACACACACACACACACACACACACACACACACCCTGCAAATCCCGACTTTCTCACTTCAAAGAGGAATCTAATGATAAAGTAAGTCAAATGATGTTTCCTTTGAATATTTTAATGAAAGTCCCAGGAACACGGAGCTATTTTACTGCCAGAACAAAAACACTCATCACAAAGAGAGCTCCAAATGGAAAAACTTCGCCTAGCATCCAAGGCTCCTAGCTGCCATCCCCGGGGATGCAGGGAGCTTAATGGAACTTCAGTTCTGTTCTAAAACAGTCTTCTGTGCTGTCAGGATTGTGGAAAACGTCAGGGTTCCCTCAGCTTCCTTTGCCTGGAAAAGCTAGGTCTTTGTCAAGTATTTAAAGTCAGAAAGTGTTACATCTTCTTCCAGCAGGAGTGGTTTAGCGGCGACTGTTCGAATCCAAAGGCCACGGCAAAGATGTCAAACCCACAGCACACGTTTTCAGCTACCTGGCCTACTACCAAACTGTCCTGCTTAGCAGACTGGAATTTCTCAAAAGGACCAAATGAAACGGCTTAAACCGCGACTTTGGAGACCCACGCTGTTATCTATTTATGAAAATATAGTAGTCTTTTACCAAAAGCACACCTTTGAAAAAAATTCTTTGAAATTTTGAAGTGTGTGATAGACTGGGGGCTTAGCTCAGCAGTTGGAAGCTCCAGCTACCCTTGCTGAGAACCCAGATTCAGTTCCCAGCACCCACAGGGAAACTCACAATTATCTGCAACTCCAGCTACAGGGAATCCAAAGCCCACTTTCTTACACTGCACACATTAGTACACAGGTATAAATGCAAGCAAACCCTCATACGAATAAAATGTGAAGTAAATAATAAAATTATAATTAGTGTGCCAAGAATTTTAAGCAATATTTTGAAGGCACTCTTTTGGAGAGTTTGAATTTAAGTCTGAATTGCTAAAGTCAATGAGTTTTGAAATGACACATGAATTGGCTTACTTAATTTCTGTGATATTGAAAGTGCAGTCTCCATTAGCAGACTGTTCTCTGGAATGTTGCTGATTGTTCTTTTTTTTTTTTTGTGACAGTCACTGGGGAAATCTCCACCTCAGCAAAAGAAATTCTAACGTTTTGATTCTTTCCTGATAAAAACCAAGCATTATAACAGCCAGGAGAGAACTCAGGAGTCTACGTGGGCCCACAAGTCACTCGGTTCTTGTGAATTACTTGCTAAGTTCACAAAACCAGTTCTGTTCCACACCGACCTGAGCACACTTAATAAATCTGAAGAGGCTTCCAATGTTATTACTGCATATAAAACATGGATAGCTAATTAGCCTCTGTTGAATATTTAATGTGCTCCTCTGTAATACCATTTTTAATGATACAAAGTAAATCAAGCTGATATTACAGGAAGCACAACCTGGAAGCTGATGCCTCTCAACTGGTGCCAGAGGAAACTAACAAGCACCATGGGCTGTAGGAGCCATCAATAATTCAGTCAACAGATGGCACCACGTGCCACCAGAGATGGTTCTTCTTTGCACTCATTTGTCTGGAGATGTAAGTAGAATTATGGATTTTTATGTTAATCTATGTATATTGCTTAGACAACAAGACATTTCAGTAAAACTCCCTGAGTAGTAAGAAAATAGAAAGGGTTGGTCTGTGGTTTCAAAGCCTCGTGATATTTCTATTTGAGTTATACCAAGATCATCTTAAGTTATTAAACTCAAAAGTCAATTTTGCTCAGATCTTCGTTTCATTCACTTTTGCATTAAGAGTGACCTGTCTCCGGGCGGTGGTGGCTCACGCCTTTAATCCCAGCACTCGGGAGGCAGAGGCAGGCGGATCTCTGTGAGTTCGAGACCAGGCTGGTCTATAAGAGCTAGTTCCGGGACAGGCTCCAAAACCACAGAGAAACCCTGTCTCGAAAAAAAACCAAAAAAAAAAAAAAAAAAAAAAAAGAAAGAAAAGAGTGACTTGTCACTAGACAGCCTGGTTGGCTCCCATCCTAGGTTTGTTCTCTCACACCCTGGTCCTTCCTTTTCACGTCATTTACAGCTTGACTTTGAGTCTGTGTGGTAAAAGAAAATGACAAGTGCCTACAGATGACCCTTTAAAATGCTCTGTTACAAAGTTTCATGTCATACATCCAGGTATGGTTAGCAGGGCAAAGATGTTTACTTGGCCAACCCTGCTGTCAGGAAACTAAGAAGCTACATTGTGCTGTAGTTACAGTCTTTGCAGCAAAGTACAGAAACCTTGGAAATATATAGCCAGAGCTGTGGGCACAGTTCATGTGTGTTTGTGTACATGTGTGTATATATTCATGAGTGTATGATCTTTATGTATATGCGTGCGTGTGTTTGTGCATGTATGGGTGTGTGCATGTCTGCATGTGCATGTGTCTAAGTATGTTTGTGTGCATGTGAGTGTGTATGAGTTTGTACACATCTACATGTGTGCCTGTGAGAGCATGTGCAGTATGGAAAGGCCAGATGACTACCTTGGTGCTAGCCCTTGGGTGTCCTCCACCTTGGTTTAGAGACAGGGTATTTCACCGGCCTGGAGCTGACTGGCCAGTGAGTCTAGACTGGCCACCTCTCTCCACATCCCAGCACAGAGAATAAACTCGGGTCCTCATCATTATGAGGCAAGCACTCTGCCAGCTGCGTGTGCCCCAGCCACCTAAAGTCATTCTAAAGTCAACTTATCCAAGTTGCCCTGCTTCCAAAACTAAGTTCCTGAATGCTTGCAAGGACATTAAATGGATGTGACATAAAAATGAGGGGATATTGCTGAATTATAATTATAAAAATAACACTGACCCATATTGTCATCTCTCTACAATAGACTAAAAGCCTCAACAAATTTATACATCAAATACCATAAAAGGCAATGGAAGGGTAGAGATTTTATTGGATTATTATTCAGAGTTATGAGTTTAGCTACATTATGACACAGTGGGAAATAGCTTGTTTCCTATTGTGTGTGTGTGTGTGTGTGTGTTTACTTGGGACCACAGATAAATTGATGCTAAAAAAACCGACTGCAATATTATGTACAAATTTTTGAAAGGTAAAATGATAACATTACTCAATACTGCAAATAAAGGAGCATGAAAACTAAAACCCTTTGTATCAGGCACGTCTTAATTCCAAGCATATGCTCCTTGGGAGTCACTGCACTATTTTAAGAACATTGAACTGTTTACAAAATACCATGGCAGTGTCAGAGTAGAAAGATATTGCTCCAAGTATGAAGTCATTTGTCAGCCTACAGAGCTATCATCATAAATAAGGAACCAACATCGAAGCCCCAGAAGTGGAGGTGGCACGGGGTTGGCACCAGAACCAGCAGAAGGCACCAGGAGCTCCTCCTGAGACCTGAGCAAAGCAGTTTCTGGAGCTATGAAACCACGTAACAAGGCACAAAATGTGTGTGTCAGCGACTGTGATTTCTCATAGCACAAAACTAACATTCTGGGAGAGCTGGTGTTCTCTGCATCCTGCCCTCTCTGAGGGAATTGACTCTAATCATTGATATTCCTCAGGAGAGCCAGCAAGCAAACAAACATAACCCAATAGAGTCATATTGCTTTCAAACCCTTCTCTGTGCTGGCACAATGGCACCGGAGGCTATTAATGGCAATACTGGTTATGCAACTCTGATGCCCCTAGTTCTATCCTAGAGACCTACATGATGGAAGAATAGAACTGGGGATCAAAACCTGTCTTCTGGCCTCCACACCCACGCAGTGGCATGGTACGTACAATGTACCCCTAGGTGTACATACAATAACAACTTACAATTTTAAATGCTTTCTTTCTTCTTGTACTTTGTCTCTGGAAGAGTGGGGTTTCCTCGAGTATCTCACCAGCTATCCTTACACACGTGACACAAAACTCCAAAAGGAAAATATAAAGAATGACTTTCAAGGAAATTCCAATTCAATCTCATAAATATTCCCTCTTCATCTGGGACATGATGGATCCAGGCTTCAAAAGGTTTTAGGATTAAATATCTGTAGCGTGATGTTTTACTCTTTTGGCTTTTGAGAAGCCTACCACCCAGCTCCCAAATAAATCACAAACAAAAGCTTATTTCCAACTATGAATGCCAGCCTTAGCTTAGCTTGGTTCTTGCCAGCTTTTTTTTTCACTTAAATTATCCCAACTACCCTTTACCTCTTGGCTTTTATCTTTCTCTGTTTCTGTATACCTTTCTTTACTTCTTTCTCCATGACTTGCTGTGTAGCTGGGTGACTGGCCTCTGACGTCCTCCTCTCTTGGTTCTCTGGTTGCTCCTCTCTTTCCTCTGTTCTTCTACTTATTCCCTCTGCCTGCCAGCCCCTCCTATCCTTGCTCCTGCCTTGCTATTGGCCATTCATCTCTTTATTGGGACCATCGGGTGTTTTAGAGAGGCACAGTAACAGAGCTTCACAGAGCTAAACAAACGCAGCGTAAACAAAAGTCACACACCTGAAAACAATATTCCCCAGCAACTGTCCACACATTAGATGGTTGTACTGAAGCAGAAGCTCCTGGGAGACAGCCCAGTTTGTAGCTGTGATCTCCTCTTCTCTCTACATGTGTGCCCACTCAGTCTTTTTAATTCGGTGTCTCCATATCCTGAGGACTGAAGACACAGCCATGCAGAAAACCCGAACGTCCTTGATGAGAGAACAGCAGCAAGTGTGACAGAAGCTCGGGCTAGACATTTGCTCTATAAAATGCATCCCAAGAGTTTGCAGAGAGCACGGAAAGGCTGAGTGGGCACTGTCATGGCCCAATGACCCCCTCGCCCACAAATAGTGTGTCAGAAGCAGATACATGGACATTCTTTGTAAATGTATCCTATGTGTTGTGTTCTGCTTTCAGAGGCCAGGCCAGGCCTTGTCCCTTTCATATACTGTTGTTTATTTTCCTTAGGTGTGGTTCTAACTACCCTGGGATGTCAACTTCCTAAACTGATGAGAAGCAAAGGAGAGCAAAGGGGGAAACTCAACAGCTCCACGAATAATCAAGAGACAGAAGGGCAAATTCCAGCAGAGACCCCTCGTCTTGTCCCTAGGAGTCTTTACAGTGGATAGAACTGGCTTGTGTTTGGAAACCACTGCATTCCTGATGTTAATATAAGATAACTTTTCAAATGAGCTGACCTTGGGTCCTTGGAGGCCTGAGCTTTGATAGCAATGTAGGTGCTCTAAAGAAACCAGACTCCAGATACCTCCCATGACTCACAGTATAAGCTAATGAGCAATAATCATTCCTGTGTTCTGACAGCTGCTCTCATAGGGGCCATGGTTCTCCCAGAGACTGCAAGATGATTTATCAGCCTAGCTCTTAAGAACGACAGTGAACTGACTACGCTAGAATCCCTATGCCACCTTCTTCCCTTCTATGTCTTCCTGGAGGACAACCATTCTGCTTACAAACAACAAAGAAAAGCAACCTCAGGTCAACACTAGAGTAACTTTAGCTACAGAATGGACCACCAAGGTTTCCTGCAAAGAGTATTTTTCAATAAGAAATAGTTGGATCTGAAACTACAACCTGGATTCCAATATAGAAGAAATATGTGTATGTAGGTATGACTTGAAAGTAGGAAAGTTACTCTAAGAGAGGAAGTAGCTGTCTAAAGGGATGGAAGATGTCTAAAGAGAAAAGGAGAGGCTAACGGGCTAGAAATGACTTGAAATCAAAAGGAGGATTGCCAATTTTCGGGAAGAAAGGACCAACAAGAAGGGGAAATGGATAAAAGAGAAGAGTTGGGAAGCGAAGAGGAAGATTAAACTCCAGTGGTATATATGTGTCAGAATGCCAGAGTAGAATTCATTTCTTCACCAAAAAGATTAAGAAAAATGTGAGATCTGCTCTTGGCTGATCAGTCTCACCAAGGCAACTGGCGACTCAGATTAGATAAATCAGCCAAAACCTGGGAGATCAAAAGTGGAGAGAGGAGCCCTTGGATAGGAGTTTGCAGAGAGTGAGCTGGGAATTTCACCCTATGGCAACATCGGAGGAGTGAAAACCACTTCTGTCCTTGTAGAACAGAAAAACAGCATCAAATAACACTGTTGTTTCAGTCTTTGTTCTCAGAAGATTGTGTTCCATCAATCAATGTGTAAGACCTGGATATGGATTAACCATTTTCTCATAAGTCTACCAAACCAACCCAAACCAATACATAGGAAAAAAAAAACAACAGAAATCATTCTGGTGAAACAGCAGTTAGTACACTACAAAATTTCAATCACTGCTCCTCCCTGATTTTAATAAGCTCCTTGTCTTAAGCAGAGAAATTCTTTGGAACAGAATAAAAATATAGAGTGCTCAAGTCCTGAGTCCAAGATGATTTAACCTTTTAATACATCTGCTAGGAAAGAAGATATGCTCCACAGAACATGATTTCATTTCATCAGATAAACGTAGAGAATATGGACAGTGTGCACTGCTCAGCTGGCAGGAGTCAGGAGGGAGTGTGTGGCTCCCAGCAGCTAGCCAAGCATCAAATATTGGCTTCAGCATGGACTTCAGGAAATGAGAAGAGCTGCAGGGGCAGCCTGGCTTTAAGAAGAAAGCCAGCAGTTCCGGACTTTCAACTACAGATGCTGCAGGATACTGAATGCAAAGGGCGGGGTCATAGGAGAGAGTACCAAGGGTACATGGCAGCTGAAGACCAATGGCTCCCAGTTGCGCATCCAGCAGGAATCTTACCATAAGTCATAGGTCATACCTGTTTTGTATCTACCACGTAGGACCATCTGTTGCAACTGCTGAGAGGTGATTTCTCTCATCTTCGTGGAAAGACAACCAACTTACAGAACCAAAATGGGCAATTAAATATAATTTTATGGATATATTTTAATTTCATGCCTCTTAGAGTGTTTGCGACGGGGGCCATGTGTTGGGTGAAGATTTCTTACTTGAGCGGACAGTTTGATGGTGCTGTGGTTCACACAAATTAAGTGCTTCATGAATATTCAGTGAGTGAGAAACTGAAGGGTACCCTCAGAAGGGAGGCTAATGTTTGTTCTTGAGGGTAGATAGCCTCACTGCAGGTATCTTGGGTTTTGGAAGCAAAATGCCAGGAGATTGTCATTAATCCTTATGCATATCTTCTTTTAAAAAATTAATGGCTCCGAGTGATTAAAATATGATTGAGAATTTTCCTAAAGAAAATTCCAGGTGGTTTGTAAAACCCAAGTCAGCACATTTTAACCCAGCATGTGAATCTGGGTGCTGCGAATCCCATGTCCTCGTTTCCAGTGGCTTTCTTGTTTGCACACCTTCTCGAGCAATGGAAAATGCAATTGGTCCCACTGTGATTCTCTATTCTCCTCCCTCCTGGGGTGTGAGATTTCTCTCTCTGCTCTGCTCCTGGCAGCTCCTTCCCTTTGAAAGCTCTCCTTTAATATTCAGCCCACAGAGGCTGTCCCTGAGCCCCCTTGTTGGCTGCCTCCTCCAGCTTCCTCCCTCCTGCCAAGTCTCAGCAGCATCACTTCAGGACCAAGTGAGCATCAATGGGTGTGGCTGACTCTGAACCCACTTCCTGTCTTTAAATCTTCAAAGAATATTTTCTTGTCTCAGTCTTGTCACATTGTCAAAAATTACACAAGCCGCCATTTTAAAAGCGATGCCATGTTTCCGTTTAGATATGAGTCTACATAGAACATCCTTGTTGCCTTTGCAGGACCCACGTCTGAACTATTTGCTGCTATTTCCCCTTCCTTTATTAGCAAATCCTATCAGTATGTTGACGCTATTCAAAATTTATTCGATTATATTTGTCTATTTTGGGGTATGGTTGTGAGCATGTGCACACATACCACAGTGCTTATTTGGAGCTCAAAGAACAATTTACAGGAGCCAGTTATCTTCTTCCACAGTGCGGATTCCAGGAATCGAACTCCGATCATGGGGCTCGGTAGCAAGCACCCTCACCCGCTGAAACATCTCACCAGCCATGTGTACTGATATTCTCAAAACAAACTTCATTTTAGAAAACTACTGAAATCGTCTTATGTTACTAGAACACAAATTTAATTTTTAATTGTCCATGCAATCATCTTCCAAATATTTAATTACTCCTAAATTTGAGATATGTTGCCAGAAACTACATTTCTAAGCACCTACAATTTTTCCCAGGTCTGATATGATAGCCAGCCAATCTGCTTTCTCCTTCTAAACCTGTTCACTATTCCATGTTGCCTTGGTTTCAGTTTTTTTTTTTTTTTTTTTACAAAATTATAAGCTATTTCCCATGCTACTGGCTAGGGGTACATGAGAAGAGTAGGAGGAGGAAAAGGGAAGGGCAAGAATGATGCAATTATAATCTAAAAAAATTAGAACAATTATAACAGAAATAAAAGTAAAACCAAATATTGTTAACATGAAATCTTCAAACAATTAATAAAAGAATAAAGTCCTTTTAAATGAAAACAAAATTATGTAATGTGGGATTCTCCTCTGTATGCTGTGAATATCATTGGTTAATAAAGGAACTGCTTTGGGCCTATAGCAGAGCTATAGGAGAGCAGAGCTAGGTGGGTAAAACTAAACTGAATGCTGAGAGAAAGGAGGCAGAGTCAGGAAGAAGCCATGGAGCTGCCACCAGAAACAGATGTGCTAAAATTTTGCTGATTGGCCACGCCCTTCTGGTGATGCACAGATTACGGGAGATGGGTTAAATTAAGATATAAGAGTTAGCCAATAAGAAGCTAGAGCTAATGGACCAAGCAGTGATTTAAATAATACAGTTTCTGTGTGATTATTTCAGGTCTAAGTGGCTGGAAACTAACTAGTGGCCTGCTACTACAAATTGGCACCAACATGGTGGACTTAATCCATGTTAAACCTGAGAGGGCTTGAAAAGGAATTCTAGACACTAAAGAAAACAAAGTTTAGCCTCATTTTTTCCCCCAAATGGGCTTTACTTTCAGTCAGCATGCTGCAGCTCCCTTAAGAGAGTTTTTCCTGACTCAGCGGTAACAAAAAAAGCCATAGCCATTTTGAAATGCTGGCTTTCTGGGCCGTGCTGTGAGTGCAACCTCTGGTTTTTTCAGAAGACCAAGCATTTAAATGGTGTTTGTGAACAACATGCTACAACTTGCTTAGTGGCAACATGGACTGGCTGTGTGCCTAAAAAAGGGGCATTGTGCATAGCTTTTGGAGGCAGTGATGACCAGCTCCGCCATGCTGGACTGAACAGGGAAACCATGAAGTGTTATATTTCCTCTGGCAAAGGCTCAGCTTAAGTTTTTAAAAAGACCTTGGCATTTTACATGCTCTTAGACAGTAAAGAATTACAGACACAATAGAATAGATTCAGACATAAAAGACCTCAAAATGGGTCACAGTGTTGGATAAATGTGCATAGGCTTGGGAAAGAGAGGAAATAGAGTTATAAAAGAAAATAAATGATTTATAAAAAAAATAAAACAAAGTCTTTAAAGAGACAGAATACAGACAGTCATAGATTAAAGGAGTAAGATAATAAAATAAATATTAAAAAGTAATAGATTTAAAAAGCCACATAAAGATGGAACATGCAAAGAGAGTATGGATTGTGTATATTATTGTTTTCTTTGAACTTTTTACTGTAAAGGAGCTAAATACAGAGAGACATTTCGTTCTTTGGGCTGCTAAGCTAAACCAGCACATATATTTTAAAGGTATCTTAATTTCAAAATATGGATCCAAGGATATGTTGCTTTGGAAAAGGGGTTCTTCTTTTGTTTCCACAGAAGATGAGAACCTGTGGATTGCTTCCAGACTAATGTGGTTTGCTGAATCAAGACTTCCTGAAAGGTTGCCGTGAACACCCCCCAAAAATTACTTTACTTAACTACTGAGATAAACCTAGCACACACGATACACCATGAAAGACCTGAGTAATAGAGCCCCCAATCAGCAGAAGTAGTCTAAAAAACTATGCCCATATTCCCAAATATTGTTTATAAATGTTTGTTTATATTTTAAGGGGGATATGCTATAGAAGTGGATATGTTGTATTGGTAAGGATCTTGGTTTACTGATACAAATTTAAGGTTAATTCTGCTATATGTATATTTCTGCTCTTGATTAAGGTATTGTGTTTGTGCAGCTCATTTAAAAATGTAATGTATAATTAAGAAATATAGGTTAATAGATAATCATCCATGATAGTCAATCTTGCAGTCATGTTAGTTAGGTTTTCTGATGTACAGAGATGTATTTCAGATGGATAAGTATTATTCAAATATTTCAGAGCCCTTTAAAATGTTTTAAGAAGTTAGGACTTTTCATGACAGTGAGACACAACTGCTCCTGGCCGCACCAATAACTTCAAGAGGAATATGGGCATTGAAGAGACTCCTTATGGAATTTACTAACCATGTGGGCAAGAAGCTTCTTTTGCCTGGACTACTTCATGGTATGCTATAAAAACTGGACATGCAGGATTCACAGAGAAATGACTGCTGAACTTGCCTAAAGAACATGAGACTGTCCTTCATGGTTCCTGCTTCATGAAATAGTCTGTGAGACATTCTGCAGGATGCAAAAGAAAACGATTGACAGACTGCCAATATAGGCAGAAATGTCTTTGTAATTTCCTGCTTCATGGAAAAAAGTCTGTTGGGTATTATGGGCCTGTAGGCTGAAGATGAATGCCCCAATGGTACAGAAGAACTTTGGGTGACTGTCCTGGCAGTGAGATGTCTCTGTCAATTTTAGAGTTTTGGAAGTTGTTTACAATGTACTTTTTGTCTACTTAGATAATATTATATATCCTTCTGGAGTCTTTGATGGAGTTGAAGAATGTATAGTTATAGTTTTTCTTAGTTATGATAAGAGATAAAGTAGATATAAATATTGTAACTATAATTCTTCCTTGATAACTGTTTTGTTATAAGTAATTTTACTATGTTAAAGTTAAAACCTTCCTTTTCATTTAAACATAAAAGGGGACGTGATGTGGGATTCTCCTCTATATTCTGTGAATATCATTAGTTAACAAAGGAACTGGTGTGGGCCTATAGCAGAGCTATAGGGAAACAGAGCTAGGCAGGGAAAAATTAACTGAATGCTGGGAGAAAGGAGCCAGAGTCAGGGAGAAACCATGAAGCCACCGCTAGTGACAGACATGCTAAAACTTTGCTGGTAGGCCATAACCTCATGGTGGTGATACACAGATTAATGGAGATGGGTTAAATTAAGATATAAGAGTTAGCCAATAAGAAGCTAGAGCTAATGGGCCAAGCAGTGATTTAAATATTATAGTTTCTGTGTGATTATTTTGGGGCTAAATGGCCAGAAACTAACTAGCAGCCTCCTTACTACAATTATGTCAAATTTGACAGAGGAAATTTACTGCGAAGCAAGGATATATAGGGAGATATTATTCATCTTCGGCAGAATAATCAGAACAATGTATGACTAGAGAAACACATGTCAGAAAATACTTGGGTTGTGTGGTCACTCATCTTGTCTCTTCATTCTGAATGTCTTCTTTCCGCAGACTGTAGCCACAAAGGGTCCTGTGTCAGCTCAAGAAGCCCAGGGAAATTAAAATGGAAAATCAACAGCACTGCGACTGCAAAGCTGGAAGAACTTTGAGACAGGGGGACAGATGTCAGAAGTAATTACTCAGTATTTTAGGACTTTTAACCAATTTAGACAGCAGCCTTGTTTACCACAAACTCAGCAAAACATGATCAGTCTGGGAAAATGGGCATATTTTTTTCCCCTGGAGATGACACCCAATCTGTAACAGTATTCGCCTAAAATCAACGGAACCCACTTCAGGATGGCTGCACTATGACAGCTGCAGACTGTAGGGTTGGCTCATGGCGATAGCATTTAAATACCAGGATTTTAATGCAGTCTTAGCTAATTAAGCCAACAGAAGACTACTGAAAACATTGTAAACTGGGCTGTTTTTTAAAGCTCACAACACATCTTAATTATCTTTGCAACTGAACTTGAGAAACACAGTTTAAGAAACAACTGAGACAGCTGATTGCCCTAGATATGAAATGTGGGGGTGAACTACTGGTTATCAAATTTGGGAGTTCACAAATTGTATCTAGGTACTCATCCTCCATAAGGAAATAAGAAAAGCCTAGTTAATAGTGGAAAGGAGGAGAAGGAAATTTATTCTATGTGGTCACATTGTGGGGAGGGACAAAGTGATATAGAGAAACCCCCATGTACACCTCTGAGTCCTGAAGTGATATTAAAGTTTAAGTAGTAGGTGGGGATGGCGCATCAAAGCAAGTAGTCCTGGTCAAGGTGTGATCCTGCTATTGACCCATTAGTTGACAATGTTGTCAAGACATCCTGCAAGGTGGCTGACAAGTTGTTATAGCCATGTGACATCTCTTTCTAGGGTACAGACTCACCCTCTGGCTAGGGACATTTCCTACTCCCAGCATAAGATTCCTGGGGAAATCCTAGTTTCTTTAGGATCCATGTTTTCAACAGACTGATAGTAGGATTGAGATATATAAGTGTCTCGTTAGAATATCCTCATTTCTTCCAGGCCTTTACATAAGCATAGTTTTCTTTGGAAATATTTCAATAATTCTAGGGACACAAGGCTTTGAAGGCTTTAAATTTGACCAGATTTGACAAAGGGCAGCCTAGTCACACAAAACTACAAGTCCTCTCTTGTCAGAGTCAACTTTTATTTTCATAGTTCTCTATGTTGGTTGGCAGCTAAAGACTCCTGTCAAGAAAGTTAGAGAGATCTGTTACCCAGACCCATAGGCAGAGTTGTTCTTTCCTTGATAAAACACAAAGACCAGTTCAAAAGTGGCCAGAGGGCAGGATGGCCATGTGTTCTAGTTTCATGTGTTTAGGGAGATAAAATATCCTGATTTAAAAAAAAAA
>NC_022009.1:92167363-92179230 GCF_000317375.1 Microtus ochrogaster | reverse complement strand
AAAAAAAAAAAAAGAGTTGCCATGGTCATGGTGTCTCTTCACAGCAATAGAAACCCTAACTAAGACAGGTTGTTGTTTCACCTTATTTTGCAGGTTACAATCTTTTGTGTAGGAAGTCAAAGCAAGACCTTTAAACAGCTGGTCACATCATATCCACAGCCTGGAGTAGAGGGCACTGATTCAATAGAGGTTTATTACTTGCTGACTTGCTTGCTTGTTCAATCTCTCAAATAGTTCAGGACCTTCTGTCTAGGGATTGGTGCAGCTCAGAGTGGGTTGGGTCTTCTGTCAATTAATTAAGAGGATCTCGTAAGGGCATACCCACAGGTCAACCCAAAGTAGATAATTGCCCATTGAGAAGCTCTTTTCTGACCATTCTAGTTTGTGGAGAGTGGACAACTAAAGCTGACCATCATACCTGGGATAGCCTTTCGTTAGTATGGAAGCTGACTTGTCCCTTACAACTGTCTCTAGTGCTTTATGAGCTGCTGAGCATTCCACTAACTCAGTTTTTCAAGGTGCATCATGACAGCGCAAGCCTTCCTCCTTCTTAAAGAAGCTCTCCACCTTCTCTCTGAGCTTAATGAAGCAAACTGTGTGACTCCAACCATTCTCCCCAAGATCCATGCAGCATGCTGTAGTAGATATTGTTCTGAGCTTGGTGCCTAGATTACATGAAGGATTCAAATGGCCTTCCCAAGTGATGGCCATGATTGTCCTTCACATTTTTTTCCTTTTCATTGGTTCTTTGAGAATTTCACACACTGTACTATATCATATTCACCCCTCCCCCAGCTCCTCTGAGATTCCCTCTTTCCTGACCCATCCAGCTTTCTGTCTCCTCTCCTTTGGTCTTTAAACAATTTACCCTAATGTGTGCTGCCCATCAACTCAAGGTTCTCTAGCATGGGTCTGCCAAAGCAACCGAGAACAAAACTTTTATTCCAGTGTCTTATGAGAAACTAACCACATGACCTGACTTTGAATGGCATCACCTCAGACTCAGCAACCAGCCGTATGTTTTAATCTCTTAGATTAGCAGCTGTAAAATAATTAACCCATGTTTGCGATAGACCTAAAGCTGGCATTATACCACTTCTCGAAAGAAACCTTCCCCTGATACATATTATTTTTCAAATTCAGTCGAATATCAGCTGCGAGGGCACATTCTAGGCCAGGACTGGCAGACAGGGGACAGGAAGGACGGCCTGGGCATGAAGACTGCTGAGGCGAAATGGAATCTTCTGTTGATCAACATCTGCACCACATGAAATGTGGTTTCAATTTGAAATTAAGGATCAATGACACTGCCAGGGAACTTGGACCATAGTTGGTTATTTTCTCCGGGCTAGAACAGCATGCAGATTGCCATCCCAGCTTCTCACCAGAGTGCAATTCTGATGTTGTGCCTCAGAGCCTGACATGGGAGCTCAGTAAACGGAGTCATAAACTAATAAAATTACATCTGAATGGGTCACCTGAAAGCTCTGTCTTGAAGAGGCATACTTTTGTAAATTCCGTGGCTGCTCCCTCAGACTGTAGGGTAAAGGGGCCAACTGGAGCAGGAAATCAACCAGTCCCTGAGCATCCTGACTCTGAACCCAGAGCTAGTGAAAGAAACACACCCTGGATCTAAGACCTGAGCCAGGGAAAGAAACGTCTTTATCTCTGAACCCAGAACCAAAGAAACATCCTGACCCTGAAACCAAAGAAACACATTTGGTGTCATAGAATCAGGGCCACTGAAAGAAATATGTCCTGGCCCTAAGATCAGCGTCAATTGGATATACCTTTGCTCATTTCAAATGAAGAAAGATTAGTTAAGATGCTATCTGAGGACTGCATGTGGTGGTAGTAACCTGTGATCCCAATACTTTGGAGGCTGAGGCAGGAGGATTATAAGTGCAAGGACAGCCTGAGCTACATATCAAGATGGAGTCTGAAAGGGTAAACAATAACAAAGCAAAACCTAACGCTTCTGGTGAAATTCTTCATTGCCTTGACCTTGAACAGAGATGAGCGACTATGACTCATGCTTCTTCCACACCATTCCCTATGGAAAATACGTCTATTGTATTCACTTTGGAAAGTATTTTTATTGCCACTGATCATTTCTTGAACACAAAACTCTATTTCTAAAATGAGCTCTTCTCCAAGTTGCTCATGGGGGGGGGTTGTGTGTGGACACACAAGCCTTGGCGACAGCGAAATGGAGACCTTTGCCATCCGTTCTCTGAAGATAGTTCTCATTAGTTTGATTTTCCTCCAGGCGTGGGATGGTTAAAGGGACAGTCTGGATGAGACACAGTCCCTAGAGGAACTCCCCATAGCTGCAGCTGTCTGGTTTGTCTTCTGAGCCTCAGTTGGACGTAATTGCAGAGGACATGTGCAGGAATGGTGTGAAGTCCTTCTGTAACTTTCCTTGCTGGGACCTGTCAGTCACACAGATACCATACCTGTGGTGGTAAGGAAAGAGATGCTGGGACGAACTCGTCTGCTCCAGAAGAAGTAGACCATAATGCCTACATATCCCCCAGACAGTATATTTCTGCCATTTTGTGACTTTGGGCAGTTGAGTATTCATTTAGATTCTGTGTGAGACTTGACTACACAAAGAAAACTGCAGGATTTATACAAACACCTTGCTACGCCTCTTGGACAAATGGACCCTGCCAATAGTTGGCTGCCCAACTGTGTGACTGGTGTGCCGTTGCCATTCCCTGTACACCAGGTAAACACTGACGGCAGAGCCTTGCTACACACTGAGGGGCTTAACACCGAAAGGCCCGGTTAGGTGTTAGAGCACACACACCATTCCTGAATGCACTTCTCCCATGGCAAAGCCTCTTCAGGTTTGAAATACTACTTCTTTTAAAATTGGGTTCACAAAATAAAACAGTGAAGGAAACCATGTTCTGTTCAATTGATTCAAAAACTGTTAAAAACAAAACAAAACACACAAACAAAAACATTTTCACTTCTTAAAGATTTATGTTTGCCATAATGTTACACTCGAGTAAAATAAAATGCATGCCTGTGTGTGATGTCAGCGATTTGTTCTTAGATGGAATGTCTGGATGGAATAAAGTTGCTTTGTGATGTATTTTTTTTTCTTATAAATAAAATATTTATGAAGTACATGACTTTCAATAGTGTGAGGACTCTGTTTCCCATTAGCCTTCTTGTTTGTAAGCATTTCCCTAACAACATGTAGCTGGGGAGCTGCCCTCCAGGCTCTTCTCATTCGCCATTTTAAAAAAATGGTTTTAATTTATCTTAATGAGCTATCGATGAATCAGCTAACTTAGAAAATTCTAGAAACAACCTTGAAAGCCACAGAGACCTGGGAGCTCTGTGCTTTGCCTGTGGCTCTGTTCCTGGCTGGTAGTACAAACCTCACCCCCCCCTCCTCTTAGCTCTTCCCTCTTCTTGTCATCCCTCTCTTTTCCTCTGCACCCTCCTCTCCTCTGGGCTAAATTAAGGTTCTTCTTTAAAGTAAGTCAAAATACTTGACTGAGAGACACAGGAGAGCTGAAGAAGCAGATATTTCAGGAAACCCAGAGAGTCTTTCATGGTTTTATAAAACTCCAAGGCTGTGATTTTGTGTGTGAACAGGATGACGATCAGCTGCTTATTTTGTTGGGACTATTACCTTGTCAAATTGCTCATCATATCCCCCAGACACTTTGTGATTTTGGGCAGTTGAGTATTGATTTAGATTCTGTGTGAGACTTGACTACACATAGATCTGATTTTCCTTGCAGCAAATACTGCCCTTGCTTCAGAGGAGAAACTCAGAAACTAAGAAAACTAAGAGGAGAAAACACTGAGAATTTTCTTATAGGAGTGCCATTTGCCCTAATCCAGGACCAGTAGAGAGGGCAATAAGAATTCAAACTCCTGAGGGTTCTTCACATCCAGCTCTCTCTGCCCTTAACCCTTAATTGTGATCTTGTCTGCTGGTTTACTGTCAGCTCTGTTCTGAATTAGGAACTTTGTGTCCTTGAGGTCGCTTAGATGCTTTAGAATTTCCTCAGAGGGGAAAGAGTTTTCTGTTCTGAGTTACACAAAAGGCATGAAGATTTCCCCATATTTGGGTGGATAAACTTGAAACACTAAGACTCACAGGGAACTATTAGACAGTATGGTCCATCACAGGTGACCCAAAAAGACAAAATTAGATTAGCATCTGATACTATGGTTTCAATCACTTAAATGACTATCATGATTTAGATTCTAATCCACATTTTACTTCTTCTCCTGAAACAAAATTAATAATCCCAACCTTTTTAAACGCCAGAAAGCAATTCAGGATACAATTTCATAATTTGGCTGTTTTAATTTAAGATTTCATTTATATTGTAAAATTCTTCAGCTGTGGGCTGATGGCTGGTGTTGAAGAATCCTCTCAACAAATACAAAGTTTGTGGAATATAATTAATTCAAAAACGGTCTGGTGGTTGGAGCAAGGTCATTTAAAAATGTTCTGTGGTTCTTTATAAACAATCCTGTCATGTGCCACTCTTTAGAGTCACTTTTCTTCAATTTAATTTTCTTCAATTTAGAAACTGGAGGTCAGGCTTGACTACAGCGTACTGTGTAGACATGCCACGTGAGAGTGGACAGTAAGTTGGAGATGGTTCCGTGGAGGACACCTTCCCTGCTGTTTCTCTTCCCTGCCTTGGAGTTAGAAAAAAATATGGAGCTGAACTCTTGAAGAAAGCAGGGGCTAGAGATATTTCACAACCGGCTTTAGCTCATGGCTGCAACTCTAGCTGAAAGCCCCATCTTAAGCTGCCTCTCATTGAACAGACTCTGCTGGGAACTTCTAACTAGTAAATGTGCTTAAACAGGGCTCACAACATTGGTCTCCCTGGACCCAACTAGGCTAGACTCAGCATACCACAGAGAAGTCCCAGGACTCTGTAAGCCAGAATGTACTGGGTGGCCGTAAGATGTCTTTGCTGGCTGTTATCCACAGCTCTGGTTTTTGACACTACATATTGTAGCCCATGGAAGTTCAACTGATCACTTGCTATATGCCTTGTTGACAGAAAGAGAATACTCTCAATTGCCCACATGAAAGCAGAGAAAAGATAGAAACTGATATTCACTCTAGGACACAATATTTTAAATAAATATTTTAATTCTATTGTTGGCATTTACAGGTAGAAAGCATACAGTATGTTACAGATATCAAACTGTGAAAATATGAATGTTACATAAGTAACAAATGTAAAAAATGCATTTTCTTACCTTCCCTGAAAGCAAGAAACGTTTCCGGCTTAGGAAAATATCAGTATCAAAAACATAGCTCAGGTGTAAAAAAAAAAAAAAGTTTTACACAGTATTAAAAAATGATCTAC
This sequence comes from Microtus ochrogaster, assembly GCF_000317375.1. Classification (NCBI taxonomy): domain Eukaryota; kingdom Metazoa; phylum Chordata; class Mammalia; order Rodentia; family Cricetidae; genus Microtus; species Microtus ochrogaster. The sequence goes on along the minus strand of NC_022009.1, from coordinate 92,173,864 downwards.
AAAACGACAGAAAGTAAGAAACGTTGCAATCTGACTTTATATAAATTATAAAAACTGGGTACTTGGGGTAAAGGTTGAATGGCTGGAAAATAAAACCAATTAGGGCCTGCGTAGGTCAATTTGTTACATGTTAAAAGCATAGAACTTTTTTTTTTTCAATAAATAACTTTAAAAAAATGTCTCTTAGAAGTGCGCTGAGAACTTTACTCCGGAAAAGGAAGGTGGCAGTGTTCTGGAAACAGTATGCGGTCATCTTGTTCTTCGTGGAAGCCTGCGGTAAGTCAGGAGACCATGACTGTTCACACAGAAACACCCGAGTGTCAACCCAGTTTCTAAGCAAGCTTTAAAGTGCTGAACAAAATGACTTAATCTTAGTACCCACCGTCATGTAAAACAAGCCCTTGGCATGTCTGAGCAATGTCACATATGAACCTATACGTCTGAAGAGGGCGAATGTACTGTCCTTCATCGGAGGATGGGACGCGTTTCTTCCTGCACCTTGCGCGGACTGGTTCAACTGAAGTGACCTTGCCATGTAAAAGGCAACCATAACACTACTATGGAAACAAGCACCCCCCCACTGTGAAAGCGCAGCTCTTGTCTGCAGCTGTAATGGCAGTTAACTGTAAAATCCACAAACCAAACACAAAGCAAAACTTCCCAATGAATGTTGCATGCCCCCCAAACTCATCACAAAACACAATGCATGCAGGAGGACCGTTCCACCAAGCACATTTAAATTAAAGAGTCGTTTTGGAGTCTATGTGAGCAGCGTTGTGGTTAATAATAAACGTGTCCCGCGGCCACCAGTCCGGTCTATTACTGGCCTGTTTTACAAAAGTGACCCACGCGAGTGGGCAGCCGCAGATTGCTTTGAGTGTCTCTTGCCCACACCTCACACATACTGTTCGGCCTCCCCATCTTTGGGGGCTGGTTTAGCTGCCCCACTTTTACCTTCTTCGCTACCAGCTGCTTTTTCTGGGAGAGAGGCCAAATCTTTAAAGACATCCACATAGTGGCCAAAGCCCGGGCCCCAGTTCAAAAGGTTGTCCCAGTTAAAGTTGCCCGCCTGCTGCCCTAGCTTCAGGGTGCTGTCTGCAGCCCCAGATGTCGCTGCAGGGGTGCCCACCGGTCCGCCCTCAGCCCTGCGTCCGTGGTACCTTCTGGGTTTCAGTCTGGCTCCATAATTATCTTCATCATCTGCGTCAGATTCGTTGACTTGAGATAACTTGGGCATCCTGGAGGTGTAGACCATAGGCTTCTCCCTATCGTATTCCATTTCTGAGCACGTGAAGGAATCATGGGAGTCACTATCGGAAGAGGATTCTGGGGCAGGGATACCATCTGCTGGGTTCCTGGTTCTGGACAGGGGCCGTCTGCAGTCATCCTCAGAAGAGGACCGCCCATGGTCTGCGCTGCAGATGCTGGGGTTTCTAGGGCGAGGGGTGTTGAGCCTCTCTACCTCCTCGATGGAGAGTCCCACGGGAGGAGAAGATTCTAGAGGAATCTGTGCTATGGGTTGCTTGAGGCGACTCCCGGGTCTTGAGCCATGTGACGCCATGGCCTGGGGGCTTTTACTTCTCCTCCCCAGCCTGGTGGCATAGTTGAACATGCCAGGCTGGCAGGGGTCCCCATGCATTTCCAGTGTACCCCCATCCCGCAGTGGAAGGTGCAGTTCCCTGGCTGGGCTGTTCCTGTAGAAAGCAGACGGCTTGGAGAAAGGAGCTGGGCTGTGCCTGGACAGGGGGTTGGGAGTGGGGCAGGCTGAGTGACTGAGAGAGCTGGTTCTTAACGCCGGGCCATATGAAGAAGGCTGGTAGGTCAGACTGCTTGCTCCCAGGGGCATGGGGGACTGCCTGGCGAAGCCCAGGGGGCTGTGCCTCTGGATGGAAAACTTCGGAGTGTGGCTTCGGAATTGTTTGTAGTGTTGAATGATGTCTGCATCTGACGGCGCGATGCTGCTGGCATTGTCGATGTCATAGTGTTCAATCTCCTGCTCCGGCGAAGCCAGTGGGGCACTAGGGATGGTCTCTGAGTTGTGGGGGATGTCGGTCTCATCAAAGATAAGGTAGGGGTTCTCTCTCTCTATGATGTCAGGCTTGGGGTTCCCCTCCGGTTGCTTCCTGACTGCTAGATCATCCCCATAGGGTGGGATGTTATCGGGGTCGTCAAAAGCCACATTCTCACTGCCCTTTTTCTTCTTCTCTTTCGGCTTTTTCTCCTCTTTGGGGTTCTTGGGCATCTTGCCCCTGCACTGGTTGCATAGAATCAAACTGAGGACAAGCAAGGCCAGGGCTGTGGCACAGCTGCCCACGATGGCAGGCACCGCCCACAGTGGTAAGGAGATCTCATCTGGGCCCTGAGTCTGGACACACACGTGTCCCCCGGGACTTCCAGCCCTGCACACCTTCCCCTGAGGACAGAGGACACCAAGGCAGGCCACCACCGTCTCGCAGGTCCTCCCGGTGTGTGACTCTGGGCAGCTGCATGTGAAGCCGGAGAGCAGGCCTGGCTCACAGCTGCCTCCGTTCTGGCAGGGGTGGGAGGCGCAGTCACCGGGAGGGACACATTTGTAGGCATACCACTGGTTGATGCACAGAAGGTCCCCCCAGCAAGGGTTGCTGGCACAGATGTTGGGACCCCGACAGCCAATCTTTACCGAAGGGTCAGTTTTGGAGATGGAGGCCAAGCTGTGCTTCCCACTGAAGGGGAGGCTCTCACCACCATAGAGCACCGACGCAATGCAGCCATTGAAACCTGTGGGGGAGATACAGTAAAAGTCTCTTTAGAGACAAGCAACCATTTCACCTCTGAGTGATAAGATCCGAAGAAGAGAAGACCCACAACATCCCAGGAGGGTACCAGCCATGCTCCAGCTCCAAAGATGGGGAATGCATGTCCTCTGACATTAACCCAAACCACAGAGTTAGGTAACACATGGGGGAGAATTGAAGTTTGGAAGGTCTCCGCAGCCAAAGTGTGTTGATATCTCTCTTTCTCTCTCTCTCTCTCTCTCTCTCTCTCTCTCTCTCTCTCTCTCTCTCTCTTCACCTATTTAACAGTTCATCAGTTTGATTCTTACAGGCCATAGACTAAGAGTTACTTAGAGATAAATCGTATTATGAACAACAGAAAGAGTAAAATGAAGGCCAATTGCTTCAACCCCAGAGCCACGGAGTGTGTAATCACAGACCATATGCCCATCAAAGATACTGGTATGGGCCCTTGTGGATCAAAAGAAAAACACTGACCACTCCAAGGTTGGAGGGTATCTGGGATGGGACGAGGTAATTGTGGCACCCACATTGTAAATGGTCATGATGACGTAGACAGAGGAATCCCAAGGGGCTTGTTAGTAGTGACTGGTAATGATGAAAGCAGTTATGAGATCCTTCCCTGATGTCAGGAAGCACAGACAGGAAAGCACAGGAGTTTACTTTGCCTACCAGGCCAGCAGAGTCTACACTGTCTTGATCTCTTACAAAACCCCAAATAGATAACACATTTTCTAAAATCCACTGACTGGGTTGTCAGTCTTTATTTTTATGCACTGATCATATCATCTATGACACATTCAGTGTTTTCCTCTATTTTGACATACCTTCCTACCCAAGTGACATCTGTCAGGGTGACTTATTCTTCCCAGAATTTCCTAGGTTACTGAACCTTGATTCCATAGCCCCTGACTCTGCCTTCCTTTCTTCTTCGTTTTGCGACATCTTCTGTTCTTTGGAAGTTCCACACACTTATACCAACTCACTCTTCTTTCCACAGCCCTCCCCCGCTGGAGTCACACAAGGCTTCCTACACAATCTCATACCCACCCACATTCTCCTTCTCGGCACTGACACCTCTAGCTGGGGTCTACCCTGAGTGCAGGCCATCCACTCAATGTCCCTTCCGAGGTGCTTCAAACCCATGTGTTCCACAGCAAACTGCATGTTTCCCTGAGATCTGGCTCACTCTTCCTCAGCATTCCCTTGATTGGGGGCACTATTGTTTGAGATGAAAGCTCAGAATTCTCCCTGATCTTTACCAAAAATGGCCTCCAGAACAGGTCTGGTTCATCTATTTTGTCTTCACTCTTTGGCCATTCCATTAGAATGCAAATAGTATCTTCTACTGCAGTGCCTCCTAGATCCTGGCTGCTAACACCTGGGTCCTGGAACTCTTCCTCCTCTTCCTCCTCAGAATCAGGAATATCTTCAATACTACTGCATGCTTAAAATTAAAATTTTAATTACTCCTTATCTTCTGCAAGTAGAATAAGCACATCCAGACTTTCCAACTAGAACATCCCGTTTTCTTCTCCAGTTTCACTGTCTGCCTTACCCTAGCTGCCCATGAGCTGTTCCCTGGCCTCAATTGTCAACATTTTCCATCAAATAAACCTTCCAACAGTTTCACCCACCTCCTGGTCTATGGACACATGGGTTTCTCCATTTCCCTTTGTGTCACTGATGTAAATCAGTGAGATCTGATTGACATTTGTTACCCCAGTCTCCTGCATTCCTTGGGGAGACCAACTTGGATGCACACAGGACTGAACAGACAAAGGCCTTGAGGACAAGCCAAGCATTGGAACAGCCCATTCTTCAACCAGATCTCAACAGTACAGATGAAAGCAGTTAATGTCACAGTCTCTCTCAAAACAGTTATGTTGATTAGAAGATTCATAATTACCAGTATCAGAAATCCAGCTACTCTTGTAAAAACTACACTGGGATAAAATTACTCTGTGGAAGAAAGTCATATGCAATCAATTGGACTTTAGCCACCACTTCCTGTTAGCCACCAAAATCACCTACATCTTGAGGAGCGGATTCTCCTGAGGCATTTACCTGTCTGAGTGTCTCGATGGGCTTGGTTGGGTGGGATTCCTCCCAGAGATATGGTAAGCACCTCGAGGCCACCGAAGTCCTGCGTGAGGTGGACAATGTCTCTGTTGTATATTCTGTCTACAGACAGCACGGTGGTGCTGCTGTTCTTTGAGATCCGGAAGGTGTGCCAGTGGCCGTCAGCAACGTATGCTTCCGGGATGCTTCTCTCCACCTTCCCAGCAACACCCGCATCTGATGTAAAGTGCACTTTGCCGTTCTTAATCTGTAAAAGACATTGAAAGCAATGCACATATTAGACGTGATATCCTTAAATAAAAAATACTTCGTTTAAAGTATTGAGCAATCTGAAGGGACTGGAATGGATGAGGAGTCGATAGTAATATAATATAATATAATATAATATATTATAATATAATAGAGTCACCTATCTCATCACTGCAAGTTCAGACAGCATGATTGCTTGTTTGCAAATTCTAGTGGGTTTTCATTTTATATGTAACTACTTGAGGGGTATCTAACTTTTCAGCACAAAACTGAAATATTGTAGTGATTAGGTAAACGAAATAATTGACACCAATTGTGATTATTTGTATTTCAAGGGCAGAGGAAAGTATATTAAATCACTAAGTTTAGTAAAAAGGCTAGAATAGTTAAAAGACAAACAACAACAGCAACAACAAAAAATGCAAAACCAAAAAGTGAAGGGGAAGCTACAAAGGCAGAGTAGGTGGAAAAACAATGATGGAAGTAGCTTTACCTTCCTATACCACAACATCGGAGTTTCAGACAAAAATGGGGCTATTCATTTTCAGGATGAAATACCATAAAGTAAAAGAGAGATTTGGCCAAGACTTCACTACAGCTGTCTCTTCAATTTATCTAGAGGAATTTGATTTCTTTCAGCAGAACACTGGGTAACAGGACACTCCAGTTTCCAGCTTGTAAGTTTCCAGTGTTATGGGCTGACCCTTCAGAAAATGAATAATTTGTAAGGCAAGATGAGCTCCTGGGTCAGAGAACACATTCCCATCTCTGCTGCCAGATAGGACTGCTGCCCAGGCCCAGAGATGAAGTGTCCTAGGAGCCACTGAAGGGAAAGCAGGGGTCAGTTGTGTGTGTCACTCAGCTCAGACTCCATGTCTGTACGCAAGAAACACTTCTGGAAAAACTGAAAATCAGTTCGTTTGTGCTTTGTGGAAAAGTCGCATAACAAAGTATTTTACAGCAATCATATCGGAGTGCTTTAGTGCGGTATTTCCCAATTAAAAATATTTTTCAAAGACTGGGTGATGGCTCAGTGCTTCCTCTGTAAGCATTAAGCCCTGAATTCAAAACCCCAACATCAACATCAAAGTTGGGTACAGCATTGTGCCCCTGCAAAAGCAGCACTTAAGGGCAGAGATGGAGACCATGGGAGCTTTCTGGCTAAACAGCTTAGCAATACATGAGGCTTCCAGTTCAGTGAGAGACCTACCCAAGGCAATAGGGCAGTGGACAGCAGAAGACAGATGTGCATACACCACACACTCACACAGCGCTTACATATGTGATTAATATGTATATATAAATTAAATTCTCAGAGCACAGCTGTTCTATGAGTCTCCAATTCTTCTAGCTATCTCCCTATACACTCAAATTACCCAGAATCTCCTTCACCAAA
>NC_022009.1:92159705-92167263 GCF_000317375.1 Microtus ochrogaster | reverse complement strand
GAGAGAGAGAGAGAGAGAGAGAGAGAGAGAGAGAGAGAGAGAGAGAGAGAGGAAATAAAAGGAGGAAGGAAGAAGGGGAGAGAGAGGGAGAAAGAGAACTAAGAGGAGGGAGGGAGGAAAGAAGAGAGGGAAGGAAGGGGAGGGAGGGAGGGAGAGAGGACGGAGAAGAGAAGTAGGAGGGGTGAGGGGTGAAGGAAGGATGACATGAGAGGTGGGGGAAGGGGAAGGGAGAGAAAGAGAGAGATTGAGAGTTCACTAAATAGAGAGTTTAAGAAAGAAATACTAAGCACCTGCGTTAAAAGAAACCATGGTTCCTGGACGGCCGGCAGCTGACACTAAAAGCACATTCTGTCCCCCTCTTCCTCAACCACACCCCGGCAGACCCAGTCATCTCTTGCCCAGCACAGTTACTTCTTGAGTTCCTTTTGCTCTTTTTGACTGGGTGCTTTTTCCTTTTCTACTCCTTTTACCTGCCAAGGTCCTTGCTTTTGAAAATCTGCTGCTCACAATTTTCTCGCTAAATGCCGTGACTACTAATCACTGGTCATTTTGCCTAATTCTCTGTTTAGGTCTGTGGCACCATGTTGAGGCGGTGCCAGCTAGCATCCTGCTGAGCTTCTCAGTGAGAACGACAGACCCTATCATTCAGCCTCTTCCTAATGGAGGCTTTCACTCCTCAGATGCATTAGCATGTTGACCAAACTGCTTGGTTGAAGGAGAAGGCAAACATCAGTGTGTCGAATGTCATTTAAATGGCATGGGGACTTGGAGACAGCTTCAAAAATAATCCCATGCAAAGACTGAAGTGTGGCTTCTCAGAATGGAGGAACTCTGAGCAGAAGCCACTCAGGGTCCCCTCTCAGGAGGGAATGGTGTTCTGGGCAGATGAATCCACTGTAATTACATCATAGCCTCTCTAATTGCTTGCCTCTAATTTGCTTTTCAATGGAAATGATCAACAGCATTTTTTACTCCATTTTAGGTAGATCTATGTTTCGTGAGTTATATTGATTGGGGAACCAGGATATTTGTCTAAGGAATGAAACGTAAAGTGAAAATTTGAAGATGTCCTTGTAGGAAACTGGAGCCTTGTCGCAAATGCAGCACTGACCGAGATTTTTGAACACATGGTTCTCTGTTGGGGGTATTGTGTTTATTATAAGAAGCTCAGCTCTGGTCTTCAGCAACTACATGGTAGCATCACTCTCATCCCTCCAATAAAAACATCTCCAAACACTGTCAAATGATGGTAGGGAGTAAAAAGCATCTCCATCTAGAAACAAATGGGATAAGGAAGGTACAAGCAGATCCCCAGGAGAGGGAATGGCTTTCTGTGAGACTTACTGAAAATAGACACCTAAGATAACCAGGGAGAGTCGGTTGCACAAACAAACCTGGGAAACCGAAACCTAAAATTTAGGGATGACAATCAGCATTATTTTCAATATAATTTGTGAATTAAATCAAGTAATTGCTAATACTTTTCTGTGTCTCAAAATATTTATAAGAAAAATAAGTCATTAATCATGGTTTTGTTTTCTTAATAATTTACTAAAATGAATCAAAAAATATCAATAGACTTATAAGACATAGAATGAGCTTGTGAAACGTTGATGAAACTAAATACAAGATCTCCTGGGAAAATTGGTGCTAACGTCTGTCTATGAAAGAAGGTGGTTCTCATTTCATATTCTCAGAAGGTCACAGGAGGTAGGCAAAAAATGACTCATGGCTCATGAATGACTGACTTGGACTTCTACCTACAGAGAGGAAAAGTGAAGTAAAATCCCAGAGACAAATCTGTCCTTATTGACTATAAAGTTTTAAAAAATTGAATTTTTGATTTTATTTAAAGAGAGCAGGAGAATGGCTCAGTGGGTAGATTGCAAGATGTACAGGTGTGAGGACCTGAGTCTGAATCCCCAACACCCATGTCCATAGCTGCAAAGGAGTCAAGTAAAGCCCAGCACCCATGTCAATGGCTGCAAAGGAGTCGAGAAGATCCCAGAAGCACACTGACCAGCCTATGCTCGAAAGCAGACATGAGAACTCCAGACAAAAGAGAAACCCTGCTTAAAGAGAATAAGGCAGAGGGAAGCCACCCCATGTCCCCTTCTAATCTCCATAGGATTGAGGATACATTTCTCTCCCTACTCATTAAAATTTATTTGGAGAGATGAAAAGAAATTTTACTTACAATAAATACCAAAAACATGAAACTTTGTGGATTTGACCTAGGTAATAAATAGAATGCCATTTCAGAATGAAGTCAGATACATAGTCTAATCTTAGAATTTAACCTATATTATCAGTTTTTAAAATAATCCTTGGTGAAAATAATCCTCCATAATCAAGGCACATACTTTTCACGCTTTATTTTGCTTATGATAGAAGGCAAAGCAACACAGATTTTTATCAGGGAAAGCAGACTTGACTACCTTTTCTGTGTTACCTGTCTGACCGTGGTTTTTGCTTTAAAACAACACAGAGGTGTTTAGAAACTGGCCCTCTCAAATCTTTGTGACTCTGGCCCAGGCCCTGGAATCATTAAGAGTGGATGGTATTGGATCATTGCCAAACTTTGGTCAGAACGTTAAGACTAGAAAGGAAAGGACAAATGTTGTGGGGGAAGCAACCGCTGCCCCAGAACAGGCAGGGTCATCAGAAGGGTCAGCACGGGCTCCTCTCACCTTCACCGTGGTATAATTGCTGCTTTCCTGGATGTGGATCAAAATACCGTTCTCACTCCGCGTCCTGAATTTTACTTCCAGACTATTGACACCGAAAGGCTCCAACATGGCATCCCGTATGCTCTGTGTCAGCAAATACTCCCGCTTCTGGCTCTGACTCATGTGGTAGTCCAGGCGTCCTTTGCCTTCTAGTGACAAGGCAGTGTCCGGAGTGACAGCTGAAAGCCCAGAAGAAAGGGAAAATCTGTAGACGTTCACTAGACTTTTTTTTTTTTAGGGCATTCTTCAGAGGGGCACAAGGTATTAAAAAATGACAAAAGTTCAAGATTCTGAAATTACTCTTCCTGGTCCTACTCTGAGAAAACAGTTTCCATTTGTGAATAATTATGTAAGTGTATTGCCAATGGTTGAGTCCTTTTGGATCTGGGAAACATAAAATCCTTGATGACAATCATTAATCACTTGGGGGACTTGTCATCCAATCTCTGTGCTATGGGACCGAAAGGCTGGACATGGACGACACAGCCAACTGCTAAAATGCACAATTCAAAACTTGAACCAATTTCAATGCATTCCTGAAATTATTAAGCAAGTATGTTTTTATAGTTGGAAACCTTTGGCTCTTTAGTCTTTAGTCCCTCTAGTCTCTAATTTTTATAAATATGAACCCAAAAAATTGTCTAGTCAAAGATTTCTAGCTGCAGCTCTACCTGGAGCCATTGCCATGGATGGTTCATCATCACAAGCAATGATATTAAAAAAAAACTCTTAGTCCAGAAGTAAGATATCTGCATCTATATAACCAGTAGCATAGCTCAGGAAGGGAAAGTGGGGAAATGGAATCAGGGGTAACTCTGTCCTGGGTCACACACTCTAAACAGATAAACAGAATAACATGTGCAGAATTATATCTCACATGAGAAAAATAAGTCTCAAGGCAGCTCAACTCATTTTTCTTTTTCTTTGATAGCCAAGCTACTATGATGCATCTATGTTGACTCCCTCTAAGATCTTTTGGATTATACTGTATTCCAATGTTATCACTCATTTCTCTTCATTTTCCTATTACAGTAGCAATAAATGTTTCCTTAAAACATCACCAGGCGCTAGTGGCCGAATTAAGTAGTAATTATTCATTTCGAAATAAAGCAGTTCTCATAAAAGCGGGCCCAAGGCACAGGGTAGAATAGAATGCACAGCCTCCAATGAGCAAATCATTACTGGTGACTTGAATATCACTGATGTTGTGATGATCATAACACGGGGGTTTAAGTGGGAAGTTATTAATGAGAAGACTGAAACAATGCTGCTCAAAAACAACTTAAAATAAACTATGACTTTTTAACACATTGACTATCACACAATATTTGGAGCTGTGTGCAATCCAGTGATACTGTAAATTTTATCTGACAAATATAAAAATCTGACCAGAGAAATACCCCTCAACAGTAGACAATATTTATCTGCAAACTGAGTATAGTTGCTGACTTTAAATTTCCCAACTACCCAATAAGTGACGTAAAATAACCCAGTGGTACATTTATAAGGTGAAACTGACATTTATATGATTCAATTCTTTGAGAGAATGCTACTCCTCTTTATATAAAAAAGCCAATTTGCAACTGTCTCTCCCTTCATTTGGCACATGTAATGTTTGCCATGTTAGAGTCAAAATGCAGCAACTTGCTTAGGTGCACCTATTTATACTTTCTGGGGCTGTGACAGCATGCCATGAATGTGACAGTGGTGACCTACATTTCTCACAGTACTTCCCAGTCAGGCCCTCCGTGCACTGGCACTGCTGCCATGACCAGAAGTCCACACAGGTGCCACCGTGTTGGCAAGGGTTGTGAGCGCACGTGCCTTCTAGTCTAGGACACCTGTAAGAGAGTTACAAAAAAGATGGGTAAAGCACTAACCCGGAAGAACAACATTTGACAAGAAGCAGACACAGACTGATCAATGTGCTTAATCATGGGTTTACAGTATAGGAAGGGGCTTGCCCCAGCTACCCTGCAGCAATTAATGGCACAGAAATCTCATAACATGGTCTACCTCACGCCAAAAGAGAAAGCTAAATTAAAATATCTTCTACAATGACAACCAATGATGTCAACTTCTGAAGGACCACAATGGTCCAGGAATCCCTTATTAGCATGGTCCAGGGCCACATATTTACTTAGGTCCATGTGCACCCCACAAAGACACTCATAATGATGGCCCACTTACAAGCCAGGTATGATACCAGACATAGACATAAGTGAATGAATGAATCCATATAGTAAAGGAAAGAGGCTTTGTTTTCCTGTGTGAATGACAGACAATAAAGGGAAAAGATGAATATGCTGTTTGTTAGACAGAGATCGTCTGCACAGATTGAAGAGTGTATAACCTTAAAGGGTTTCTGTATCTCTACGTTGAGAGTAAGGGGAGGACATTTGTATTTAGATTTCAAGAGAAGTTGATTTCAGGTTGAGGAAAAAGCAGTGGGAAGTCCTACTGTGAACTAGGAACCCAGAGTGTGTGAAACAACAGGAACAGAATGACCAGAAAGAGGGTGCGGGCAAGATACAGCTCAGGCCACATCATGGAAGCTCTGTCAGTTGGGTAAGGCAAGGCCTCAATCTGGAGGCTTGGGATGCTAAGTATTTAGATTTTCATTTTTTAATGATAAGAAAATCTTGCTGGGTGTGGTGGCACACACCTTTAATCCCAACACTTGGGAGGTAGAGGCAGGAAGATCTCTGAGAGTTTGAGGCCAGCCTGATCTACAGAGTGAGTTCCTGGACAGCCAGAGCTACACCGAGAAACCTTGTCTTGAAAAACCACCAAAAGTTATAGGTAGGTAGATAGGTAGATGCATAGATAGATGCATAGATAGATAGATAGATAGATAGATAGATAGATAGATAGATAGATAGATAGATAGATAGATAGAGATAGTTGAGAGAGAGAGGAAAGAAAGAGAGAAAGAGAGAGAGAGACAGAAAGAAAGAAAGAAAGAAAGAAAGAAAGAAAGAAAGAAAGAAAGAAAGAGGAAGGAAGGAAGGAAGGAACAAATGAAGGAAGGAAGGAAGGAAGGAAGGAAGGAAGAAAATCTTACTGGTCAAGGATGCCTTGTGCTGCCAGAGCCTGGCTGGGCTCCAGGGGTCGCCCGTTGACGGCAAACTCCATTACACACCCCACAAAGTCATGGCTCTCCACCTGTCCCTTCCTCTGAAGGATTGGCTCTAAGGACCTGATTCCTCCAACGGTGACTCGGTTTGGCTGAACATCAAGAGTCCTATGAGAATGCGAAAGGGCAAAAATCTCAAAAACAACACGAGATATTTTGGTCAATTACTTCACTTTCCCAGAGTGAGCATCCAGGCCACCATCCAGCCTAAAGCAGGTATTTTCATGATTGCTTGGGTTTTACATTACAAAGACTGAGACGCTTATGGAATTACATTTTCAACTATCCACACTGGATGCACACAGCAATGCTGTCAGCAAAAATGAGCAATCTAGAAAAGACCAAATGCACAGATGCCAAGACTGTTACTTCTACAGGTTGCAAGGTTCTTTAAGAACACAGCAAGCCCTCCAGCATGTCAATAAAGACAGTGGGTAGGGGTCATTGTACCTCTCCACTTCTCATCCTTACAAAATCCCTTCTGCCTTGGATTGGCCAGTACTGCAATTCAGCTTGAAGTGCTATTTAAAAAACATGTCTCAATTATCCCACAAACGTGAAGAGAACGTGCCTGAATGAGTGACAATCATGCTGTACACGCTCACAGAACTCAGGAAGCATGAGAGCCTTTCATGAAGGAAAATCTAAGCAGTCCTGGCTACAACAGACACTGTTTCCTTTGATTTTACCCCTGACTCATCACTTTGTGACTTTTTAATCCAGCATTAAAATAATGTTTCACCGACAGTAGTTACTTTATAGTATGGATATCTCTTTGAGGGGGTATACAACCATTTAGTATGGAGAAAAATTATTTAAAGTTCTTGTAAATCATCATTTCATTAATGATAAGAACGGAGTTATGATTTTACTTACCAGTCATCTGAAACCGCTACATTGCTGACGGTGCAGTAGCCTGGCTCCTGATTCTCGGAGCAGGAGTCCACAGTTAGAGATGCTGCCTGAAATAAGAGAGGGGACAGTCACCACAAGCCTTCCAATGACATCAGCCTCCCCAGTAGACACCTCCAGCACTGCTCTCAGGTGGGGATAAATGAAATTAGCACTGCTATGATTTTCTTGATTTAATGTATGCATAACATATCCTGTAATTTGCTTCACATTTGAAGTTATGGAAACAGGTCCCCCTTGGTATCTTGAATTCTAATTATCTTTACACATCAGAGTGATGAGTCACCTTTGAAACAGTCATCTTCCTTGTGCCTCATTTATATAAGAGAGAATTAAGAAGCCAGTAGTCTTCCTGGAAAATCTCAACTCCATAAGATTATAATTTCAATAAAAATATTTATTCTGCTACTCAGTATCCTAATCTTTCAAAATTTTTCAAAAGACTTAATCTATCTGCCATATTTACGGAATGATTATGAAAGTATGTCATATATATTAAAATACACGGAAATTTATGTTTTAAACATTTTTCTTTTTATGATTGGAGCAGACTGTGGGGCCACTGGCAGTAGCACCAGGATTTATCTGTACTGTTCGTACTGGCTTTTCTGAACCCATTCTCTTTGGATGGATACCTTGCTCAGCTTTGTACCTTCCTCAAAGCAATGACTTACCCTCTCTAAGGAGTGGATGGGGGATTGGGTGGGAGGAAGGTGGAGGGAATGGGAGGAGGGGAGAGAGTGGGAACTGGGATTGGTACGTAAACTGAAAAGATAGTTTG
>NC_022009.1:92156205-92159605 GCF_000317375.1 Microtus ochrogaster | reverse complement strand
TTTTGGTTTTTCGAGACAGGGTTTCTCTGTGGTTTTTGGAACCTGTCATGGAACTAGCTCTTGTAGACCAGGCTGGTCTCGAACTCACAGAGATCCGCCTACCTCTGCCTCCCAAGTGCTGGGATTAAAGGCGTGCGCCACCACTGCCCGGCTTAGTTTGTTTTCTTTTTAAAAAAATAAAATAAAATAAAATAAAGAAAAACCTTATTTCATATTATCTATTCTGATCATGGTTTCCCCTCCCTCATCTCCTGTAGAAACGTACAAACATCAGGTAGGTGCCCTCAGCAATGTTAAGACTTATTATTTCAAATAACAGCAGCACACACCTGTGTCAACAGAATGCATTGCGGCATGGTCAAAATTTCTCAAGGATTTCAGTCACAACTGACAGCCATTGTCAGACAAGTTGGGGTGTCACAGCCCTCTATAGCTTCCTGTGTACGTGGATATATGAATATACCTCTTGGTCAATAAAAAAAAAAAAAAACCATCTCTGTGTTCACAAGACCCATGAAGGGGTTGAAGCCAAGTGCTTCCCTATGGGCAATGGCCAGGGAGACTGCTGTTTGCAGAAACAACACTGAATTTCCACATTATTCTCTTCTCCACAGTGAAGCTGGATGACCCCTGGTTGTCAGTAAGAGTCACCAAAAGCCAAAGCCTTTCCTATTTTATCCAACAGCATTGTGAGTGTGAGGTTCAAAATGTAGTGGTATAACAGATAGCCCCATTAGGGAAAGGAGTCTTCCTAAGCTTGTTCTAATGCCATGATACTCGCATCTGAGGGCGGTATCAACATGGTACTGCGTTGTGCTTCCCACACATGACTGTGGGCCATGGGCTAGATTTTAAGAAACAGTGGAAACACCACAAGGGCAGAATCAAGCTCAATAACGTATCTCACTTGCGTATAAACATGGTAGATAACAGGTTTCCTGTCTTATAATTAAGCCGTATTTATGATGAATGCCAATGACTTCATTTTGTGAACATTGTTCATGAATTGGGGGCTCTCCAAAAACATCGCTATTTAAAGGCAAGATTTAGAAAAGGTTATCATAGACTTCTCACATCTCAGAAACTATTAATAGAGTCCATTTATCACTATTGTCCACTGAATAATAAAATACTAATCTTAAAACACACGATTTATTTGCTTTTAGTATACCTAGCAGCTACAGGAATCTCCACAAACTCTTGTGAGAGACATGAATATTTTTATCACTTTCCTCTCAAGTAAACTATAATAAATGTTATCGTTTAGGGGGAAATCTACTCTTCTGATCACATGTCCTTTTCTTGAGACAACAGCACGGTTGTCACCCAATAAACACACGCCCTGCCCTTTGATGGTAACCCTCTAGGCAGGCTTCCCAGGAGGAATGACTGATGCCTGCAAAGCAGCGACAGCAGGCTGAGGGAAGAGGGGGCCTCACCATTCCCGCTCGCCGTGCGATCACTGTGTGGAACTGTCCATCCGACACTTTCTTCATAGTGGTCAGTTTGTATGTCCCACTGCCCAGATTATAGGAGAACCGGAGTCTTTCTTCTGCTATTTCCAGCGCCAAGAACTCTGCCCGTTCTCCTGTCTGGTTGTCGTAGTTATAAAGCAATAGAGCATGACTTTTGATAGTTGCAAACTTGACATAAATGTAGTTGTTGTTGGGGTCCAGACTGGGGAACTCCATGTATGACAGTTCCTCAAATCCATAACTGTTCAGTTCACAGTGCTTCCCGAAGACACCTGCAGGGGAGAGAGAGATGGACATTGAAGTCTAGTTATGTTTCCTTCCGTTATTCTTCACAAAATATTTTCAGTTATAATAATGAATCATACAGGTAGAATTTACATTATCACCACCCCTTCCTCAAGTGTTACCCTAAGTTGCCACCTTGTAACTAGAGGCAGCTCCACGGTCATGCTTGGCATGAAGCAGACCTTGCTCACAGAATTGCAAAAGGAAGACACAGAAAACTATATGACTTATGAGAGAAATGAGATTCCAATGTTGTTTTCTGAGTTAAGAATTTACCTATGTGTTCCACAATTTCAAAAATTAAAGATAATAGGAAGGAGTATGTTTGAGAAGAGTTCTCTCCTCAAATACTTTGAAAATTAGTTTGGTGATGTTTGTAAAATTTACTATGCTATAATAGTCAACCATAATATATAATTATATTGTATTTTACTTTATTTTACTCTATTTTATGGATACATGGTTTCAGTGTAGCCCAGACTGGCCTGAATCTCATAGAGATCCTCCTGCCTTTGCCTCCTAAGAGCTGGGATTAAAAGCGTGCACCACTACTAAGGCCACGATACATAATTATAATTCTTAAAAACCATATTAATTCAATTAAAGACAGTAGATTCATTTGTTTTGACTTAAAAAAAAATCCATTCACCCACTCAGCGGTATTTTCCAAGGCCACAGAATGAGGAAAAGGTATGCTGCCTCCAGCACAGAAGTCAGCATTTTAAGATCTGCTTATTAGTCATGTTCTTTAATTTTATGCAAATGGATCTTTGCCTGCCTTTGTGTCTGTGCACTACTTTTACTCCTGGTACCCACCAAGGCCAGAAGAGAGCATCGGGTGGCCTGGGGCTGGAACTGCAGATGGCTGGGAGTCACCATGTGGGTGCTAGGAATGGAACCTGGATCCTCTGGAAGAGCTGTCAGTGCCCTTCACCACTGAGCCCTCCCTCCTTGGGATGAGTCACAGGGGGCTCCTTTGGAGTAATTTTGCTTAGCGTTTCCATTTGTTTGCACAGCCTGTTTCCATCTTGACAGTGAATTTTGCTGATGCTGCTGCACTAAGCCAAGTCCTTCTCCCCACACACTGGTAGATGTGGCTGACAATTGGAAAGAAACCCACAGCGGCAGGCAGGGTTTATATCCAGCTTTGAAACGGTTTCATTCTTTAGTTTGGATTTTATGTCTATAGTAAATGCGTTGAGTTAGAGTCTGGGAATAGCTGAGCTCAAAGGAATGAACGGCACTATTTCAGAGTACTTATAACTGAACCTCAGTCAGAGAATCATGGGAAATAGAGGAAAACATCAAAGACATATACTCTGATTTTACTTAACTATTTTGACCGCATCACATTTTCTATCCAGTGTTTGAGATAAAATAGCCGGGAAGCTTTTGCAAAGTATAAATAGATTAACTTGTCGTTTTATGTCCAGGCAGAGATAAAAGTCAATAAACTGACTAGGAAATATGTACAATTTATTACTTTAAATCTTAAACCAAAGTTAAAAAGTAAAAAAAAAATTAGAAGAATGATACATATGTAATATAATGTGAACCTAGGCTTCATATGTCATTGCTTTACATCTACATACATTATTTAAATATTGTGTATTTATCCTCTATCATCTATCTATCTATCT
>NC_022009.1:92134284-92155920 GCF_000317375.1 Microtus ochrogaster | reverse complement strand
ATCTATCTACCTACATGATGCCTGTAGGGGCATATATCATACAGGTCCTTATCTCTACACTGAATGGCGGCCAGACTTCCAGGCCACCGTTTGCACCTGGCCTCACAGAAGTTGGTCGCCTAGCCTTTACAGACAAAGGGTCAGGAGATGTTGTTATAGTTCTGCTCCTTTTGTAATTTGGGGGACTCCTGGGATAGAGATGTTCATTCGGCCTAGTGACAGAGCTGGCATACAGAGCAGGAAGATAGGAAGACGTGACAAAATGGGACTAGAAAGATGTGGACAATGGTGTGGAAATGACTAAAGCCATTCACCTGGTTACCTAGGAAACAGGATGCTAATGAATTTCCCCCTCAGTTTACGTTTTGATATAAAAGCTGCTTGGAGAATAAACGCGGTAGAATTTTCAGGATGTGAACTCAGGATTTCATGAGGGATCACTGAGAATCTCCCTCCTGATAAAGCCATGTGAGTTGTGTCTTTAACCCCACACCTCCCTTCTGGTCTGGAGAAATAATTTATGTTCTGGGATGGCACCAGACCCTGACACATGCCTATCATCTACGTAACTGTCTAAACCTACGTACCTATACATCTAGGAATATGTAAATGAATCAAAATCTAATGAACAAGCCTTTGGCTGATGTGACTATAAAGGGAACATTTTTTTCTAACCTCAAAACTCCAAGGAAGGTAGTGTTTGGGGTCTATGTGTCACCGCCCTGTGTGTCACCACCCCGAGTCTTTGAGGTATCCCCATCTGCTGCTTCTTGTGTGTGTGTGTCACCCACATTGAATTTGAGAAGGCAAATTACTTTTCCTTCTAATTCAGGCTGTGCAGCCTGGAACGATGCATTGGATGGATGATGAATTCCAAGGCTTTTTATTTTGTTTTTCTTTCTAAATGCCTCTCTGGTCATCTGACAAGGTCTGCATTTCAGCAGTGCTTTGGGGTTTTGCCTTTGGAAGGAATTAGCTGGGACCCGGACTGCCAGCCTTGTGTCTACTGTAATTTATAGTATGGTTCCTCTTCCCCCAGGGATGGCTGCAGGGTGAGGGAAGGTACATTTGGGTCCCAAAGTATGACCCCTGACCATCCCCCTCATACAGTGGGTTTTATATCAGCACCATATGGAAAATGATCTTAGTGTTTGGCACTAGTTGTTCTAAATACGCACACTTGCTAGTGCAATGGCAAGGAATGCTAACACTATAAACACTCTGTCAGTCACTTGAAAATTATTTTCCACTTTCCACTCCAATTTATTTTTTTTCTTTCCAAAACACAAGTTAAATCATGAAGCCTGACTGTGGAAGCTCAAAGAACTGGCCTTGTAGGAGATCCGAGGAAATGGTTGTTTTCATAGGGACAGATTCTCACTGCTTTGTGGGCATTCTGATAAAACCCTAAAAAAATGTAATATTGGCATGAAACCAGCAACATGCACCTGTTCTCCAGTCGCATCCTCATGGTGCAATTCCTTGCCAGTTTTCCTGACTTTGAATAAATCGCTTCATTTCTGAGCCTCAGAAACATCATTAAAATTGATTTTACCTAACTATATTTTATTATTATCATTGTTATAATAATTATTAGTGCTTCATTTATGTGATGTGGGGACATCTGAGTCATAGCACACATGTGGAGATCAGAGGGAAGGCTTACAGACATGTCTCTGGTCACGAGAAACTCAATCTCTTTCTACAGACACTAAAACTGCAGATCCCAGGCCCCTCTAGCAGTGAGAACACAGGAGGAAAGGCAAGAGAACCAGCTTTATCCTCCCTAGAGACAGACACATCCCCAGAGAAGTAATCTGTTTCTGATGAGAGGTAAGGAAATCTTAAATAGACGGATTAGTCACAGTTGCTTGCTGACCTATTTCTGGGTAATATTTGAAGGTGCCTTGAAGAAATCAGTAGATGCCATGAGAAGGTCTGATAATGTCCATCAAGAGAACACAGTGGTAGAGTTTTGTATTAGCTACTGAGAATTATCTGCAACAGCCCAGATGTACATTTAGTTCCCAAACTCATCTAGTAGAAATGGTTGAATTCATGTAAAAAGGAAACAAGAATCCTTTGACTCTTCTTAGAGATTTGATATGGGGTTGAAAGTGTTTGGAGGATATTTTAAGTATTGAGCTAAATGTTACAAGAAGGCGTCCATAAGGCTATTATTATCTTGATTTTTTTTCTAACAATAATTAAAATGATGTACTTGGTAACATTTCCATAACTGACTTTAAAATAGTTAGCATTAAATGTTTCATTTTACTTGAATGCCTTTTGCAAAATAATTAATAGTCTCTTAATCATACATTGCCATAGTAGACTGCTCACCTATTCACAAATATATATATATTATATACACAAACATATGTATATATTATATTCACAAATATATATGTATGTATATATATATACAAATATATATGTATATATATATATGATTTGTATGAACAGGGTCTCTTGTAGTACATGCTAGTCTTAAACTCTCTATGCTTCTAAGGATGACTTTGAACATCTGGTCCTCCTGCCTCCTCTCCTGAACACTGGGATTATAAGAGTGCACCACCATGAGGTGGTGACAATTAAACCCAAGGCTCCATGCTGGCAAACCATCTACCAACTGAGCCACATCCCTGGAGCCAGTCTCTAGATCAGTATAGCAATGGATACGTTCTACTCACCGAATGGACAATGGCAGTAATACAATTCCACACCGCTCTGACAGGAGCCACCGTTGAAGCAGGGATTGCATTCACAGTAATTGACAGAAGATTCACACATTTTCCCTAAAATGTATCAAACTTGTTAAGAAGACTTAGAAATAAATATATTAACCACATCAACTGTAACTATATGAAAAACTACATCCTGCAGGAACAAATCCCATAAAGACACAGAAGCCCCTCTACTCCCCAACAGGTCACTGGGATCATCTCTCAGAGTTTTGTATGATGCGCTATTATAAAGATCAACACAACTTGTACATTTTGCGTAGCCGTTTTTGGAGAGAGGCCTATTTTCAAGGGAATGTCATGGTGAAAACATTCGAATTATTCCCCTGACTTTGTTCCTCCTGTTGAGGCTGCGCCTTCACATTCAACACTGGGAATGGAGTGCAAACTTTAACAGTTCCATTATAGGGATTTCATTGACTCGGGCTTCTGAAAGGAAGAACTGGTGAGGCTGAGCTTGCAAAGCTACATCTTTACCACTCAAATAAATAAATAAATGATTGAATGAATGAATGAATGACAGGAAAAAAGAAGTGTCCCTGAACTTATTTCATTCCTTGTGTAAAGAAGAACAGGAAGTAAGAAAACACATCAATCACTTTCAAATTCTTTCATTCATTCTTTACCATGGGCTACCCGCTTTGTCTCAGATAATAATACGCTGTACATTTTCAGCATATAAATGCTGTTCTTGTAGACCCTGTTAAATCCGATCCATTAATATTGGGCTGGGCAGGGAGTACATAGAGAAATAGAAACTAAAATGGCAGAGAACTGACTAAAGATGGCATTTTCTTTGTCACAGGAAAGAAAGCTCCTCACGCCACCGAGGAGTCCTTTGAAGCTGGAGGTTAGCACTGTCGATCTGACAGCACACTGAGTCACTGAAGAGACAGCCTTTGGGCTTGTCTGTGTGGGGGTTTCCAGATCCTGTCGCTGGGGTGGGAATGTGCAGCTGAAGTGGGGTACCCTTCAGTGGACTGGAGCCCAGGGCTAAAGCAGAAGGGCAGCCGAGAGCCAGAGTCCACCTCTCTGCCTTGCTGTGGATGTCATGTGACCAGCAGTGCCTGCTCCTGCTGACATGATGTCCCGAACTATGAGCCAAAGTAAACCCTTCCCTGCTTAGCTGCTATTTTCGGTCTTTTTGACACAGACACAAGAAAAGTGACTAATATGGAAGCCTGTTTCCCGACTGAGAGGTGACAGACAATGGCGCTGACCGAGCAAGTTCCCTGCTTCTGTGCTCAGCTTGTACTGGGCCGAGCGAGCATTTGCTCTCTTGGCAGCCAAAGTGCACTGTCTAAGTCCTGTCTTCTTTTGTTGCTTCCTTCTATGTAAACATGAATAACTGTTAAAGTGCTATGTTAATAGATCTATTTGAGAATTACTAGTTTCCTGATGCTAACAGTGAGAGAGTGTAGTTTCTAGTTAATTTCGAATTATTGAGATTTAGACTCAGTGTTATAGTCATCTTCAACAAATCTGTTTCCATGTGAGCATATGTATGTGTATGTGTGTGCGTGCCCACAATATATTGGTGTGTGTGTGTGAGTGTGTGTGTGAGTGTGTGTGCATGCCCACGATATATTGGTGTGTGTGTGAGTGTGTGTGTGTGTGAGTGTGTGTGTGTGTGTGTATGCGCACATGGAGGCCATGTGTCTATGCCAGCAATCTTCCTCAGTGAGTATCCACTTTAGTTTTTGACCTGCTGTTTCACTGAACCCAGAATTCATTGTTTTAGTGAAGGTGGCTGGCTAGTCAACTCCAGGAATCCCCCTGTCTCACCTCCTCCAACTCTGGAATTACAGGCGCATCATCACACCAAGCTTTTAAAGCACATCTTATGGATCTAAACGTGGGCCCCCTCAGAAGTGGCAGCCAGCAGTCTTCCATCTGTGCCAATTCCCCAGCCCTCAATTGCTTTTTCAGTACTAGGTCCTGGACTTAAGAGGCCGGTGTATGTATACACTCTGCAGAGCCGTTTCTACTGCACTGGTGAGCCCTTTGTTTGTCTTGCAATGCATGTGTTTTGTCCCCCTAGTTAGTGAAGGCTGACCACAGACAATGCCTTACATCACAGTAACTTTGCTCTAAACACATCTTAAGCTTTTGTTTAACTCATTCTTGTTTTCGTGGCTTGGTTCTGAAGCCACAGTGGTTTGAGGCTGACATTATAAATCTGAGTCAGGCAGGTCTCGTGGCACTGCTGAGCCTGACTGAGCATCACAGAATCACACATTCAGTATTTTCCTTTATAAACAGCATCGGCCAGCCTGACACAGCAGAACACAGAGCACATTTTCAGAATGCTCCTGGACTCTAAGGGGAGAGCAAGAGAATGAACAAGTGACACATTTAGAGGCACCAAAAATAAGTTCGTAGTGTGGTAGGAGTGAGACACGGGCTAGACTGTGGTATTGCAAGCTTGTGCTGAACTTCACACCGTTGGTGATGGCTAGAAACACACCTCCCTCCATCTGGCAACTCATTTTCCTCCTGGATAAGGCATACGCCTTTTTAGAAGTATGCTTTTTTTTTTTCCTTATTAAAATGTCATCATTATCCATTACAGATTTAAATAAGTCCTACTAACTGAACTCTTATTTTCCTACAAGTCATACACCACATCCTTCTTTTACTGCAGAAGAATATGTGATGTTCACATGGACTAATGATGTAAGTACTGTTAGATTTCTCTACTCCCTTTCTTATCTGATTTTTTTTCTTTTAGAGTCATGCTAAAAGTGACATATATTATATATGTGAGCCTATATATCTTACAGGCAGTGAATGTAAGACATAGATTATGGAGACATATTAGTGGGCTATAAAATGAAAGCCTCATTTCCTAAAGACAAGAGATAGGGATGCAAGGACAGAGAAACGTAGGCTGGATCATCAGGAACATGGTCTCCCAAGCTTTGTAAGAAATAGCAGGTGTTTTTAAACCCAGGTGGCTAATCCCTTAAATTTCTACTCTGGTGACTAGAGAGATGGCTCGGTAGTCAAGGGAAAATACTACTTTTCCAAAGGACTGGTGTTGGGTTCCTGGCACCTACCTCAGGTGGCTCATAAGTATCTGTAACTTCAGCTCCAAGGGACTTAACGCCCTCTTCTGACCTCTACAGGCATTGCACTCAGATACACATACTACGACGCAGACAAACACACATAT
Source organism: Microtus ochrogaster (assembly GCF_000317375.1). Classification (NCBI taxonomy): domain Eukaryota; kingdom Metazoa; phylum Chordata; class Mammalia; order Rodentia; family Cricetidae; genus Microtus; species Microtus ochrogaster. Next base: position 92,150,001 of record NC_022009.1, on the reverse strand, counting down.
ACTGAATTAAAAATAAAATAAATCATTAAGAAACTAAGTCTAACTTGAGTTTAATCGTTTTGTAAATATCATCTTTTAATTTTTCTATTTAATAATAAAATAAATTCAGATGTCCTTTTTGTGTACTTTTAATATAAATTTCTTGTCATTCACAAATGATAACTTTCATGTAAACATCTAAGTTTCACTTAAATATTCACTAAAGGTTATTTCGGATAGCTCAAAGAGGAGTGTAAAAACACCCTAGAATAAATATAAGCCTTGATAACGCATTTCAAAATATACAGCAAGTAAAGTCATGGCTTATAGAGAACAAGAAATATTCTGAGAATGATTGTCTTCACAGCCAACAGGTATTTTCGGGGCGGGGGAAGCAAACTATCCTTTTGTAATTATTTCAATTTAAAGAAGTTTTACTCTCAGAATTTTTTGGAAAATAATAATCAAAAATATATAAATAACTTCATGAGGGAGTTGTTTTTGTCAGAATATATGAGTTATTCACCATTTAAAGGCATAGTTCTCAGTTCTCCTTTAATAGATAAAAATTATTTGAAATTCAGTGTATCGAAAGAGTTGGTCGAGCTAGTTATTTATATTCAAAGACACACCTTGAAAGAGTAAGGATTTGATTTACATTGCAGAATCTAAAAGTGCCACCAAATGTCTTCTCAGGTGTTTAAAGTTCAGCTTCTAAGTCCCAGATGGGAACCAACAGTCAGTCCTGAATTGTTCTGGGTGGGTGGGTGACCCTGCAAAGTGCTTCTGTTGAGGGTGTAAGGTCAGGCAGAGATGGCAGATTCCAGTCCCTACAGCATCTCCTGGGCTGATACTCCATGTGTTGCAGCAGTGTGGAACCCAATTTTGGCTCATTAACTTAATTGATGTTCCGAGTCAATCAACAGTCCCTACCAGAGCCTTGTCCCTTGCAAGTTCTCTGGAAGACGCACAGAACAAATCTGTGATATTTTGATTGTGTTCTGACAAATAATGCTTGCTTTGATTCAGGGGGCGGAGGCAGCCACTAGCTGACTAAAATTAACCATAGAGGTTTGGAAGACTATAGACAGAGAGGAGACAGAAAGTACTAAGTGGGATTGAGAGAGGATCTCAACCTTTTTGGAGGGAGGAACAGAAGAAGAGATAGGAGGTGACTGGTGGCTGTTCCCTGCTTCTCTGATCTTCCGGAATCTCACCATGATATTTGACTCCCAATTGTTTTATTATATTAATTTTTAATTATATTAATGCTTCACTGTGTGGCCGTCATGTGAATTGCCACAGGTAGTAAATGCATCAGCACAGGGGACTGCACACATGCATTTACTACCCTCGTGAGTGTTTTAAAGAATGATTTGTTCTTGCTGCTTTGACATCAGGCCATTAACTGTGCTGATGATAATCACTAGTATCATAGACAAATGGAGAATTGCCCCGGGTTGTGAAGTTTCTGATCACATGGAAAATGGAAACTAGTGAGGGTGAAAATGCATGTGTAACCTTGACATGGGGTGTCCACACCACTCCCGAGAGTACAGTTTAGTCAAAGATGCATGATCTGCAGCAGAAAGTGGGAGGTAACTTGAACTCAGACTGAAGACGGAAGCACCTGTTCAACAGAGACTGAACACTGAGGCTTTGCTGAACACAGGCTGAAGACGGAAGTGTTTGGTGAATGCAGACTGTCCCTGTTGGGAGTACCTGCAATGCATTTATTAAGGAAAAATATTCAAGGCTTATTTGTTCCACACCACATATTTTTTGATAATTAGAGAGGAGCCAATCTACCTATTAGCTCTTAAAGAGAACCATGCTGTGTAGACAAGGATTTTTTTTTTTTTTTTGTTTTTCGAGACAGGGTTTCTCTGTAGCTTTGGTGCCTGTCCTGGAACTAGCTCTTATAGACCAGGCTGGCCTCAAACTCACAGAGATCCACCTGCCTCTGCCTCCCGAGTGCTGGGATTAAAGGCGTGCACCACCACCGCCCGGCAAGGATTTTTTTTTTTTTTTTGAGATCCTATAGTTGATGGGACTTTCTGCTTTCCTGAACACAACTATGCTCTGCCACCACAAACACTGTTCCATCTCTTGAGTTTATTATACACAGAGGAGAAACGGAACAGAGGAACTATTGCAATCCACTTTGTATGCAAATAACTCTATTAAAATATTGTATTGCTAATCTTTAGGTATGTGTTATTCATTCTGAGGATTCATGCTTGGAATATTTTTTAAAATATTTATTATTTTTTGTTGGGGGTGATTTTCCTGCTTGTTACATCTGTCCACTAAGTGCAGGCCGTTCCTGTGGAGGCCAGAAAAGGGTGTCAGAGCCCCTAGAACCAGAGTTACAAAGGTTATGATCTGCCATGTGAATGCTGGGAGCCAAGCCCTTGTCCTCTGCAAGAGCAGAAAATGCTCTTAGCTGCAGTCGGCTCTCCAACCCCTCAGAAACATTTAAAGTTAATTTAGTACCAAGTAGTTATTTCTGCACACTGTGTAAGCTGTTTCTATCCCTTTTTTCAGGGAAAGGTACCCCCAGGGAATTTAGTTCATCAAAGTGTTTTTCTTGAAGTATTTTTTCTTTAGAAAGCTGTGCCGTGACTACTCACAGAGTTCTTTTCTTTTGTATCAGACACCTCTGTCACCACAGTTGTCACAGCACTCACATATAACTTGGGATTCTCTTCTCAATATCTCGTCCTCTGTCCATTCTGTGAAAGCATATGTTTGGCAAGCTCCTTAGGAAAAATTGCTATGTACAGCCTGCATATAACTTTTCTCTGTCTGGAAAAAATGTATACTATAAATTGACACAAAAGTGATGAATGGACAAATTTTAACTCCCCCTAAAATAAGAAGATAGGCCTCAAAGCAAAGGGAAATGTCACATGGTAACAAGCCCAAGGCATACTTCCTAAAGCCACACTGACTTGTACCCATACTGTGGCAAAACCTAGAAAATACGTTCAGGTGTTCCATAGTGAAATAAACTTCTTATTCTCTTCTACTCTACTCGGAAATCCTCTCTGTAATATGAAATTTAAATTATAGGAAAATGTACTTAAACAATAAGACTACTCACTTTAATACTGAATGTCAACATGCTGGGATTTAGAGTCACTTAGGAGACACAACCCTGGGTGTGTCTGTGAGCGTGTTTCGAGCAAAGTTTAACTGAGGTTCATGAATGTAGGTGGCTCAACCCTTGGCTTGGAGTCTTGAGCTGAATAAAATGGTGAAAGTGCTGAGGGCAACAGTGTTCATTTCTCTCTGCTTCCTGACTGGGGCAGCAATGTACCCACCCACCTTCCATCCCTTCGTCCATGCTTTCTATGTCATGATAGCCTGTCCCCTCAAACTGAGCCAAAGTGACCCACATCCCCTAAGGTGATTCTCTTGGGCATTTTATCATAGCAGCAAGAGAAGGAACAAATACAGAAACATAAAGAAAGTGGGTGGGTGTCACAGACTCACTGTTTGCATTTTCTTTTGTTTTACTTCTAGTAACTAAGGATTTGGAACTTAAGTTATACAAAAAGCAATAGTCAATCTCTTTATCAAACATTCATATAAAATTGGTACATGTTTATTATGTGTAGAGTTCTATGCTTACTCTGGAAAATAACATTCAATAAATATAAAACTGGCAACAAAACAATTATAATATTGCAATAATCATATGCCCTCTTCCTGCCTCCATGACGTGATTACCATTTTTATGTTTACAGCTTTATTGGGAGTTTTCAGGCAGCCAGACACTCCCCACACAAAGCTGCTAGGAACACGTCAATCACAACCTCTCACTCTTCTTACCTCTTCTAACTGTTAGAAGAGCTTCCCATGCTGAGAAGAAATACAGCAATGCCTCCCCTCCTCCCTCTCCCTCTCTGAGTGTGTCTCTCTGCATGTCTGTCTTTCTGTCTCTGTCTCTGCCTCTCTCCCCCTCTGATCTGTCTATCCTCCTGCATGTATATGATGTATATGACATAAGGATCACTGAACAGTAATAGTTGTAATTTTGTAGGCTTTAAAATGTAAAACACAAGAGAAGATCTACAACATTAAATGGAGTCTGAGAAAAATACATGAGGTGAAACAATTCTGTCTGAATCATATGGATATGTGTTTTTGTGGTTACCCAAACATGGGTATAAGAGGGCACTGCCATAAGTTGACATCTACCAAAGAAGCTTGCACCTGTGGTCCAACCCCACTTTCTCCCTCCTCTCCCCTACCTCCTTAGCCTCTGATATTGGCTGCCATAATTTTCTTAAGAACCTTGGAAACTATTTCCATAAAATGGTAGCACAAACCAAAAAGTCATTTAGAAATCAATATAGTCCCTATGTGAATATTCATGACAGACTTGAGACAAGTAAACCACAGGCATTGGAAAAACATGTCAAGAAATAGCTAAGGTAGCCATCTCCCCAGGATCCTAGATTTTATATAGATATATATAAAATTATACACATACACACACACACACATATGTATGTATATTTGACAGAAAAGGAAACATGCAACTGTCCTGTGAGTGAATGGGATTATAACAGCAAGAAGAAGAAGAGAACGGGAAAGGACGATAATAAACTATCAATATACATAACATGTTTGTAAAAATGTGTTTAGGAACCATCATTGTGCAATGAGTATGAGCCAATAAAAAGAGAACCATGGAATCTTAAGGAATTAGTGAACACTTAGGGAATAAAAATGCTTCAAGATGTGTATGACCAATTCACATGTGAAGAAAATGAAAGGTTCCATGTTTTGATTTAGTTCTGTATGTTCTTCTGTACCTTGCTTTTTCAGGTAACATCTCAAGTAACATAATTCCTTCTGGCACTCCATAAATACACACAATGATTAAATGTTGCCTATCAGGGTCATATATAAGCTACATAAAAATAAAAAAAATATAAAAGAATAGAATTATAAAATAAAAAGCCATTATATGTAGCTAGTGAAAGCATTGTTGTAAATTCTGCTGTAGAGGTACATTTACATACATGGGTACATGTAGGTACATGGGGTTTGTTGTGTGGCCCATTAGGTTTGATGTAACCCTTTCAAACAAGGCATGAAGGCGAGAGAGACAGCTCAGGGCAAAAGAGTTATGGTTGCTTTGGGAGAGAATCCTGATTCTGTTTCCACCACCCACATGGTGGCCCAACACCATCTACAATTCTAGTTCCAGGGGACCTGACACCCTCCTCTGATTTCAGTGAGCACCAGGTACACCCATGGTACACATGTATACATGAGGTAAAACATTCACACACATAAAACAAAATATATCCAAAAATAAAAAAAATAGAAATGATTATTAACCCTTCCATATAAGGCTCAGGGAACATGATGGAAGAGGAGGTGAGAAGATTAATTTAGAACCAGAGGACCAGGATGCCTGGCACGAGATAATCAAAACACAGCAAGAATGCCATACCCGTGAAATCTCAGCAGCATAGTTGCCTATGAGACCTGCCAGCTGCTATGCCAATATGGATGCTGGAAATTCCACAGGGCCCTATCCCTATACATATGCATATGAGTAATACTAAGTGGACTTGATGGGCTATATTTGTGTATGTACACATATGTAACAATAGTAACTATAGAAGAGTTAATGAACTTGAGAGGGAATGGGGAGAGCATGGGAAGAGTTGGAGGTGTAAGAAAGAGTGGTGGGCATAGTATAAAAATAGTATTCATGTATTAAATTCTCAAAAACTTTAAAAATTAAAAATACATATATATTAAATGACAACGTTCATACTAAGACTAAAGTCTTCGGGGAAAAAAAAAACAGTGGCAAGCACAGCAAGCAACACGCCATCTTACCTGTGTATCCAGTTTTGCACACGCAGTTGAATCCCCCTGGGAAATTCTGACAGACAGCCCCATGCTTGCAGGGGCTGGGCAGGCATTCGTTGATGTCTCTCTCACAGGCTCTCCCAGTGAAGCCATCTGGGCAGCTGCAAGAAAACCCTCCCACTAAGTTGTGGCAGGTTCCCCCGTTGTGGCACGGGGCCGGCAGGCATTCGTCAATATCCACTTCACACCAGCTGCCAGCGTAGCCTGGCACACACTTGCACTGGAAAGGCTGCAGAGGCTCATTGGCCACGATGATGACCGGCAGGCTCTCCTGGATCTTCAGTGCGGAGCCCACGGCAAACCTCCGCAGGCAGCTGCCTCCGTTCTGACACGGGCCGTGAACGCAGGGGTCATGATCCACAGACTCCACCCTTACTCCACTCTGACGGAACAGGATCTCTTTGATGCTTTCGAAGAAGGTGGCTACACCACTGGGGTTCACATACTGGTTATGATTTCGCTTCACAGCTGCTAAAAGGAACGTCCTGTTGTTCTCCTCGTAGGCGGCATACAGCTGCACCGCCGTGCCCAAGCCTGTCAGCTGGGAACTAGCGATGCGCTGGAAATGAAGGTAGTGATTAGTCAGGAAGTCCTTCACCGTGGGGACGCCAACGCGGAGCAAGATGCTGTTATCTATCGTGGCATTGGAGAATCCTACAAAGAAAACCCGGATATTGTTGGAGACTGCACTGTGGACTCCATCGCTGCTGAGGACCGTCAGATCGAAGGTGCCATCTGTGGACCTGGGCTGGGAGGTCAGGTCGCAGCTGCCTGCTGGGATACTGAAGAGGCTGGTGACTCCCGAAGTGAGGGAGCAGTGGAAACTGTCTAACACATCCGGATCCTGCGGCTTCACAGAGCCCAGGGTCCCGCCAGGAAATAAGTTACCGTAATAATTAACAAATATCTCCACTGTGCGGGACTGGGAGGGGTTGTCATTTTGATCTAGAACGGTGATGTGTACGGTTCCCGTGGACGACATCTGAGGTGCCCCAGAATCCCTGGTGACCACAGATAGATAGAAGTCCGCGATCTGCTCCCTGTCAATCTCCCGGGTTGTGCTCAGAACTCCGGCGGTGTTGAGACTGAAGTAATTAGTGGCCGGGCCTGTGCTCAGCAGGTAATAGTTGAAGGGGCCTTGATTTGGAGGGAGATCAGGATCTGTGGACTGCAGGGTCATCACTAGAGTTCCTGGGCGCTTGTTTTCCAGAACTTCCCCTTCGCTGACAGACAACACAGGTCCATTATCATTAATGTCTTCCAGGGTAACTAACAAGGATGCGCTTCCTGTGGCAGAGGGGGTCCCTGAGTCCACAGCCAAGACCGTGAGATTGTAAACAGGCAGGGTTTCCCGGTCCAGCCCTGAGGTGACTGTGATCTGCCCTGTCTGGGGGTTAATGGAAAAGGCACCGTTTTCATTTCCTGATCCAATGAAGTATGAGAACCTGCTCCAGCTAGGGATGGAATCTGAGTCAAAGGCACTCACGAAAGTCACGTGGGTCCCAATGGGAACTCCTTCACTGATCTGGACCCTGTATGTGTTTAGACTAAACACTGGCGGGTCGTTAGCATCGAGCACAGTGATGTTCACAATGACCTCATCGATGTCCGCCCCCCGAATGCTGCCGAAGTTCTTGGCCAACACCTTCAAAGAAACCCTTTCTTCTTTTTCCCTATCAAGAAGCCCAGACACATAGATCTGCCCTGTGGTCTTGTGGATCTGGAAGCCCTTCTTCCGGCTATTTCCAAAGATCAAATAGTGGACTTCTCCATCTGCACCCATGTCCCTGTCACTGGCGAACACTTCCCCAACAGCTGTGCCCCTAGGAGCCGCCTCCGAGACCTCAAAGTAGTAGAGCTTGGAAACAAAGCGAGGCACGTATTCGTTGGTCCCCTTCAACTGGATGTCAACCGTGGCAAAGCTGCACTTTTCCTCATCTGGGACATTGAAGGCTTTCACAGTGAGGTGGTAGCTCTGCTTGGTTTCAAAATCCAAGAAGCCTTGGGTGGTGATGATGCCTGTGTTGGGGTCAATGACAAACAGGTCACTGTCCGATGATTGCACCGTGTATGCAATCACAGCATTGACCCCCGAGTCAGCGTCTGTTGCGTTTAGGTGAATGACTGTGGTTCCACTCGGGGCGTTTTCCATGACAGTTGGGAAAAACTCATCCGGCACAAACACTGGGGAATTGTCGTTCACATCGGCCACGTTCACAGTCAGGCTGCAGTAGCCAGTTCTCGCTACCCATCCTCCATCTGTGGCGCTGATGGTCATCTCATGCTTTGAGCACAGCTCGTAGTCCAGGGCTTTGGCTAGTGTCAACACACCCGTGGAAGAATTGATGGCAAAGATGCCCTCTTCATTCCCAGAAGAAATGTCATAGCTGATCAAACCGTTCATGGCTGTGTCCCGGTCTCGGGCGGAGACAGTCCTGACCACAGCCCCGACATTGTGACTCTCGGGGATGGTGGTGCTTACGTGGTTCTGTGAGAATTCGGGGGTGTGGTAGTTCTCTTCAGTGACCGTGATGTGAACAATTGCTTGGGACGAGAGGGGAGGGTTCCCTTTGTCCTTTGCAGTGACTGTGACCAAGAAGTTCTGATTGAGGTCGGAGACCAAGGGAGCGGCTATTGAAACCCATCCAGTATGATTGTCCAATTTAAATTTCCCTAAGTGGTTCCCGTTAGATATGAAATATTCCACCTCGGAGTTTACGCCAAAGTCTTTGTCATCCGTGGCAGTTACCTTGATTAGCTTAGTGCCAACTTTAGCATTTTTCGTAACTGGCGTAAAGTATTTACTTTTGAGAAACTGAGGTGGGTTATCGTTGCTGTCCACTGTGTTGATGGTAACCGTAGTCTCGCTGAGTAAGGAAGGATTGCCTCTGTCGGAAGCTGTCACAATGAAACTGTGCCTGTTGATGTTCACATTACTGAAGCCGCTGATGTTTTGGTATTTTAACACCTGCTTATTGAAAATCTCTCCAGTGGTGGCATTGATTCTGAAATACTCTGACTGAGACTTTATGAAATAAAACACTTGTCCATTGGACCCCTCATCGGGATCTGTGGCTGATACTTGAGTTACTTTGGAGCCAACCTCGGGAAGCTCAGGGCAATCCAAATAATAAGACGGTCTACTAAACCTGGGCGTGTTGTCGTTGACGTCCGTCACGAATATGGTGACGTCAGTACTTACAGTCCACCCAGAATCGTGCGCAGATACTCGGATCCTGTACCTATCTCTATCTTCTCTGTTTAAAGGTCGGCTAATGACAATGTCACCTGTGCTGGGGTTGATCGTAAATGGAAGACTTGTATCCACTATGGAATATCTACTGATTGCGTTTATGCCGATGTCTTCATCAGAAGTTGTGACCCGGGTAACCGTGTAGCCCAAGGGGGAGTTTTCGGAAACATAGGCGCTGAATATCTGAGAAAACCTGGGCGCATTATCATTTTCATCTAAGATATTGATGATGACCCTGACTGAGGTGCTCTGGGAAGGGGACCCTTTGTCTGAAGATTTCACAGTGAGCTCGTAATGAGATGTTTTTTCTCTGTCCAGTGGCCGAATGCTTCTGATTTCACCCGTAGCGTGATTAATTGCAAAACTGTTCTCCTTGTTGCCGTCCACAATCTCATAATCCAGCTGTCCATTGGGCCCGCTGTCCTTGTCTGTTGCCGAGACTGTAAGTATTTTGCGAGGAGGTAGGTTTTCCAGGATCTCGGACACGAATGGGTCATCTTCAAAAGCTGGAGCGTTGTCGTTGATGTCTAACACCGTGATGTCAAGCTTCTCATAAGAGGAGAAAGGAGGGAAGCCCCCGTCTCTCGCTTCAATCCAAACAACATATTTCTGTATCTGTTCAAAGTCCAAAGGCCGATTGATGGACACCTGTCCCGATAACGGATCGATTTGGAAAGTATTGCCCAGGTTCCCACTTGCAATGTAGTAGGACAAAGTTTCTCCTCTTAAAGAGGACCCCGTGATGGTGGTGACCAGTGTGCCCACTGGCTGGTTTTCCGGGAACATGAATGTTTGTTCTTTGGCTCTGACTTTGGGGAAATCGGCCTTGTTGGCAAACCTGACAGTCACTGTAGTAGAATCAGTCTTTGGAAATGAGCCGCCATCTTTCACATGGACCGAGAAGGTCACCTCAGAAGCGCCACCTAGCGGCCCCGTTGCCATGATTGCCCCCCTCAGGGGGTCGATGTGGAATTTTTCAGAGTTTCGCCCTGAGAGTGAATAATGAAGTTCAGAATTGGATCCGATGTCCTCGTCAGTGACCGTGACGGCAAAGACAAAGGAACCTGCAACAGAGGAGGTTCTTGGTTAAAACTGCAGGGGATTCTGTGGGTCCTGTGGGTGGTCCCTTGATAAATGTGAGGCTGTGCTGTCGCTGGGTTCAACCCTTCCACCACTTCTGCAAAGAACAGCATTAACTTTATTGTCTTTCAAGTCTCGAGGTCAAACCTGACTAATGACTTCAGAACTAGACCTTTAATTTTCTCAGTGAGCCCCACACAAGGTGCTAGACTTCATTATTATTTTCCCTTGAGAGAACCATGGCAAGCATTGGCTGACTGTGCAGAACCACAGCCCCTGGGCACAGATCCTCTCTGCATACAGTCCTCCAACAGACACTGGAGTCTCAACTCTGTCAGGAGCCACCCCCTGCTCAGTGAAAAGTGGCCACCACTCCCAGCATCTGGAAACACTGCTGGGCTGCTCTTCATGAAAGCCTGTCAAAAACATGCTCCCCCTTCAAACACTGATTTTGGGTCACAACACCCTTTATGTCCTGGCAAAAGTCTTTCATCTCCGAGATACTACCAAATAGAGATAAAGTATGTGTGTACACACATACGTGTAATGAATTTAAATAAGTGTAAGGTCATAAAAATAACAAATGAATTCATGGACCCAACTTGGATTTTAAGAACCAGTCCCTGGCAAGATGCCCTTGAAACAGACTGGAGTGGAAATATGCAGAGAAGCATCCAGAAAAACGGCTTCTGAGGATCAGTATCTCATTCAGAAACCTTTCCCCATATCGCCACAGAAGTATCTGTGACAGGAGTGAGAAGCTGGAATTTCTTCAAGAGGCAATGAGCCTTGCTAAATACATGAATGCAGTGAGATAAAGGCGATCATGGTCAACACCTCATCTTGCCCAGAGGATCCTCCCCTGTACAGCACACACTGCGTGGGCCAGAATCACGCAGTCAGCATCATGCCAACACTGCATGGACCAGAATCATGCAGTCAGCATCATGCCAGCTGGATTTCTCAAAAGGGACTCATGAATTCCTATTTGCATTTCTTTTTGATGGAAATCTGGCATATCCATTTATAGACTTTATTCATTCAACTGGTATCAGACATTCTGGAGTTAGTAGGAGATCAAAGAACATGAAGAGAAATTCTGAATCCACTCATTTATACTTCGAATAAAATATTTTCAAGGAAAGAAGATGGTATTACTTATATTTGTATATTTTACTGCATTTAATCTTATCAAAATTACAAGTGGCAGCATATCTACTTAGTCCCTGAAAGAATGTACCACTACTTACAAACTAAATGATAAACTAATTCTTTTCAACGCAGGAAGATAAGTTCATGTTGCTACCAAGATGGCAACTCACAATGGGCTCCTAAGATTGACAGCAGAAGCAGGAGAGGAATGGAAAAATGCAATCCTTAGAATTATTGATTCATTCAACTTTTTGAAAATATATCTATGAAGAATTGAAGTTGAATGTTTATTTTCTTCAGCAATGGGGGAATTGGTGTGAAGAATAAAGACAATGCCTCCCCTCTTAGGAACTTACACACAAATGAAATGTCAGAGCAGCGCCATCACTGATGATGGAGGGCTATCTATTTTGCTCATGTACAGTGTTGAAGAAACATTATAAGAATTAAACCCACGGAGCCATGAGAATTGTGAAGTCCTATATGCAGCTAATCTGGATAAAAGATAATAATCTACAAGGCAAGAATTAGAATTCTTCAGTTTCATTGGGCCTGAAATTCACACCCTAAATTTCAGATGTTTTTCCAAATTAGACTGTATCATAGGTCTCTTAGCGCTGTTCACAGAATGTGTCTGATAAGCTACACACACCTGGGTGACCTTACTATTGAATTACCTGGAAGAGTAGGAGATGGGATGTGTGTGACATACGGGTGATGTTGGAACCGGGGTGGGTTGTCATTGACGTCAGTCACTGTCACAAGCACACTAGTAGAACTGGAGAGAGACTCTGGAGACCCAGCATCACTGGCAACCACCACCAAAGTGTAATTATCTTTGGTTTCTCTGTCCAGCAGTGCGCTGGTGATGATCTGTCCCGTGGATGGGTTGATGGTGAACTGTGAGTTTCCTCCAATGATGCTATAACTGAGGCAAAGAGCAAGGAGAGGTGGGTCACATTCAGCTATGATGTCATGACACCCTTCTTTCTACGAATAAATAAATAAATAAATAAACAAACAAACAAACAAACAGGCAAACATGTAGATATTTAACAACAACAAAAAAAAGTTTAAAGACACAGCAGTGAGAAATTCCGGACAGAAAATAGTTACTTGGAATGTTCTGTGGCTGTCACGTAAACAATCATTATTCTAAAATGTTCGATGACCACAAGAGCCCTTCAAGGTACTTAGGAGTCTCTCAACTCTCAGATCAGATCAACGCAAGACCAGAAAATGAGCCTAGAACACAGTTGCCATTCAAACAGATACACTAGGAATTGCCACCTCTGCCTTGTTCTAATAGTGGGGTTGGTGGCCAGAATCACTAGTGGATAATTTTTAAACACCTTTAAAAGCATTTCTATTCTCTATCTATAATACTTGAGGAGATTATTCTTTAAAGACAAAACACTAGATGTGTAACGTGTTGGCTATACACAGCACAGCAGAGGGCTGTTTTTCACATAGAGGCATTGATGCTCCCATGTGGCCTCATTCCTCAGATGACCTCGCTGTGTTTCTGTCAGGGAAGGATGATATTTTCCTGGAGAGTTTGCTGCTCATTCTGGACAGATTAGCTACTTCCCTGGAGTTTTTACTAAGCTCAGCTGCTCCATTTTCTCTGAAGAGGAGGCTGGCTCTCTGTGTCTGTTCCTGATTTTGTGTCTGACGTGGAGTCCAGAATGACATTCAGAGAAGCAGTCTGACTTGAAGGTCCCCAGCACACTGTGAACAGATAGGCTGCAGATCAGAAGTAGACGTCTTCAAAAAGCTTTCTTCTTTATACAAGGTGCCCATCTTGGAGTCAGATGTGTGCCTTGGTTGGACCATGTGAGCAAAGTGATAGATGATGCCTTACTAGAAACTGCAGAGCAAGAAACGCATGCCTCACACCCCAACAGCAAGGTGCATAGACTATAACATGTCCACAGCTGAACGCAAAGGGCAGCGTTTTTATACTATTTTATGGATATGATGTATTTCAGGGTTCATATTTACAAATATAGAGAGGTGCTATATAAAAATATAGAGGTGCTATAAAGCTGAATGGGAAATATAATAGAGAGGTGTTTGGTTGAGAAATAACTTAAGGATAAAAAAAGTAATTGATATTATTGAAGGCTTTCAACATTTTTTGGCATACATATATGCCTGGATTAAGCCTAAATCAGAATAAAAATAAATTCTATTTCTTGGGGTTGAAGAACCTTGTAGTAAAGTATAGTGATACCACCCCCTTTATAGTTAAAATCTTTTTTCTTTAAGTAAAAATGAAGTTTTATAGACAAAATTCTAAATTATCAAGCCAAAGTTGTGAAATACTCAAATGAACTTGCCTTTCTGAGATTTTCTGGCAAACTGGATCACAGAAGCAAGTGATGCCTACTCTGAAAACTATCAGTGGTTATAGACATTTTCCAGTAGTTAATAGGAAAAAAAGTGATTTGTTCTGCTGTGAACATTCTTCAACAGTTTGACAGAAATAAGGAGCAAGGTTCAATCAACTATTTCCTCCCATAAAATCCATTAAAAAATATGTATTTTAAAAAGGAAAGAAATGGAATTTTGATGTTTTCTACACGGTGGAGAATAAGAAGCCAAGGTTGAAAGGCAGACAATGCCCCAGCTGCTGCGAGTTTAAAGGATAAAGGAAGCATCTATTGTAAGATATAGGTTATCTATGCCATGCCATCAAACATAGTATCGCCTGTAGGACTGTTTAAAATAGTTAATATACTCTTAGCTGGGGTCATCCTTGTGGATTCCTGGGAATTTCCCTAGTGCCATGTTTCTCTCTAGTTCCTTAACCGCCCCCTCAATCAAGACATCTCTTGACTTCCTTTCCCTTGCTGCTGTCCTTCCTGCTTCTAGAGCATCCTGTTCCCTCATGTTCTCCTCCTCCCTCCCCCTCCCATCCTTTCCACCCTCCATTCCCCCCCCCCACGCACACACTCCCAGTTTTCTCAGGAGGTCTTGTCTGTTTCCCTTTCCCATGGGAAATTCATTCATGTCTCTCTTAGAGTTCTCCTTGCTACCCAGCTTCTCGGGGATCCTGGACTATAAGCTGGTTGTCCTTTGTTTTGTGTCTAATATCCACTTAGGAGTGAGCTCATACCATGTTTGTCTATCTGGGTCTGAGTTACCTCACTCAGGATAGTTTTTTTCTAGTTCCATCCATTTCCTGAATGTGGGGGACAACTGTGAGACTTGGGCAGTCTGCGGGGTCACTGGCAGTGGGATCAAGATTTATCCCTGGTGTTTGAACTGGCAACTTGATGTACATTCTCTATGGAGGGACAGCTTGCCCAGCCTAGATATAGGGGGAAGGCCTTGGTCTTGCCTAGAACTGAAGTGTCAGAATGTATTGATTCCCCATGGGAACTCTTACCCTTTCTGAGGAGGGAATGGGGTGGGTGGGGTGGAGGGAAATATGAAGTGGGAGGAGGGGAGGGAGTAGGAACAGGATAGCAATGTAAAATGAAAAAAAAAAGATTGTATGAAAAAATCCTTAATTTAAATATTAAGTAAATAAATAAAAAGTCTCTTCTGTGCTCAGTGAGATGACCATGTGATCCATCTTCCTTGAGTCTATGTGTGTAATTTATAACACTTGATGATTTATGCATGTTGAACTTCCAGTGAATTTGTAAGATAAAACCAACTTGATCATTGTTAAAAAAAATAGGCAATATGTTTAAATTTTTAATAAAAATTTACAATATTAATATGATTCCTGTTGAGAGCTTTATTAAATTCTGAAATGCATGAAAAGTTTATTTTAAACATGAAGTATGGCGTAACACCCATTACTTGCTAATTTATGCTTCCAAGCTGAGAAGAGGGAGAAGCAGCACCAGCCTGTCTATAAATAGACTGCCGCAGAAAGCCTGGGCCAGGATTTTCACGCCTCTCTTCTTCGAGGCTCAGTTGGGTTCTCAACACTACAGATACTCTTGGGCTTCTGGGCCCCTCAGAGACAGTTACACATTCATGATGTCACTGAACCATTTCATGGTGTTCTTTTAATAGCTGAATGTCTGTGCTGTTCCTTAAACATTTCCAACATGTTATCAACATCTTACTGTGTTATATGCTCGAAGAAATTTCTATATTTTTCCTTGAAATGTGAAATAATTCTAACCATTTAGTTTTAGCCTTAGCCTTTGTGTAGATGAAGCATCTAAAACTATGGGGAAATCTACGTACAAAGAAGTTCATGAGCTATAAATAGATGATCTAGATGAGAGCTATGACCTTGGTAGTTTTAACATGCTCTATGCCCATCATACCATGATATTAAGATGGAAAAACTCAAGTGAGGTTATAGAGTGAAATTTAAGAAATGC
>NC_022009.1:92125696-92133819 GCF_000317375.1 Microtus ochrogaster | reverse complement strand
AAACCATATCTGGTTCCTAAAGCCAAAACAAATTATTGGCCAGGGTTTACCACTGTTGTATTTCGCTCATCACGGATCGAGTTTAATACAAGAAATCTGGATATCTGTTTTCTGATTTGTAAATAAGAAATCATGATTTGGATTCATCTACACAACCTGAAATCATTCTCATTTGAAATCTGACCCCAATGGATTCTTCTGGCAGTCCTTGCCTCTCCCTGGGATATACTGGGGTCATATGACCCTAAGCTGAGTCTATGTGAACACAATTATTGTTAGAATCTAAAACACAGTTCACTTGGGCAAATTTTAACACTAATATCATTTAAATACAAAAGCGTTTTGGCCTTCTCAAGTTTTCTCTTCCTCTGTAAGACAGGGAGCAGATACTCCTCTTTATTTTGGTCATTATGGTTAATTACTTGGAATTTTTTGATTAAACACCTGAAAAATCTAGATTTGAAACTGAAATAGATCTTAAGAAACTGTAACTATAAAATAACAGTCTGTTACCTATAACCTGTCATATTTCATTCA
The DNA here is from genome assembly GCF_000317375.1 of Microtus ochrogaster. NCBI lineage: Eukaryota > Metazoa > Chordata > Mammalia > Rodentia > Cricetidae > Microtus > Microtus ochrogaster. The sequence continues at coordinate 92,133,282 of NC_022009.1, read as the reverse complement.
TACTTTTAATATAGAATAACAGACAAGCATAGATAAGAAACTAATCATCTTAGTTTCGAGTTTACACTCTCAATGGGAGAAAGACACACAGATAAATTTAATACAAAACAAAGCAGGAGATTAAAGTGTTAGGAAAACGGCAGTGGGTGCCAGACTAGGTGTGTGGAAGACACGGAACACTGCTGAGAGCAGTGAAGAAGAACAAGCCTCCTCAGAAAGTTCTACATGGACCGATAGCAGAATATTGCTGTCAAAAGGAGGAAGAAAGATAGAGTGCCAGGCAACCCTTTCCATGAAGATTCTGACTGTGTTTTCAATATCGTTGACTACATGAATTCTGTTGGGACTTGTATAAGACACAACAGAGAGGGTGTTTCCCAATGAGTGTGGTTGGGTTCAGAGGTCAGGCTACAAAAGCAATCGTGAGCCAGATTTGGTCTTCGGGTGACAGTGTGCTCAGATTTGGTCTTTGGGTGACAGTGTGCTCAGCTTTGGTCTTGGGTGACAGTGTGCTCAGCTTTGGTCTTTGGGTGACAGTGTGCTCAGCTTTGGTCTTTGGGTGACAGTGTGCTCAGCTTTGGTCTTGGGCGACAGTGTGCTCAGCTTTGGTCTTGGGCGACAGTGTGTTCAGCTTTGGTCTTGGGTGACAGTGTGCTAAGCTTTGGTCTTGGGTGACAGTGTGCTCAGCTTTGGTGTGAGCCACACTGGGATGTGAGCGTGGCTCTATGGCTTGGGAAAGTCCTCATCCTCTCCCTTGGGGCAGAAAATGATGTGATCTTGGGGATTAGCACAATAAGCCTGGGAGATGCTGAGGCCATTTACTGGGTGCTTGGAATCTTGAGACTGGGCAATAGCAATAGCAAATAGCAAGCTGAGAGATGGTGAGAAAGGAGTGTCTTTGATGCAGCTGAGCCAACAGATGCCCAAACTTCATTTCTGGCAACAGCCCATTTCCTCTCTGACTGAGCTTCTTTTACCTTGGCATTGCTTCCTACAGTAGAGTAGAATTGTCCCAAATGCCAGTGAGGCATGCTGTGGCCCTAAAATGTCTCTTATTTTGTTTTGTTTTAATTGGTTATGATTTGCTTTTGTTCTTGTTTGCTTGATTATTTAGAAGCAGAAAGTTTTAATTTCTTCTAGATTTTTTTTCAAGGCCCATTCACATACCCCCTAATCTTTCTTCACCAGATGCCCAATTTTCATCTCTTGCATGGCTTTGGTACTAATCCCTGTCTTTGCCTGCAATATCTTCCTTCATTTGTGCAGACTAGACTAGTGCATCTATGTGGAGATGGTGAGTGATTTGATGTTTTGGTTGACTTCTGGGCTGTATATCTAGACTGCCTGCCACATCCCACACTGAGCAAGAAGAAGCATAGCTAGGCTGCCTGTATGCCTTACTGTCGAACTCACACACAGGCATAGTTCTCAATGCATCATGCACATTATAGTGTAGTATGTATAACAGATCACAACCAGCAATCAGGGAAGGTGGTGTTTATTGCAGTAGCTTCAGGCATGATGTAACTGTAGTCTGAACTGGAGCTGTACAGCAGAGACACAGGAAGCAGCAACATGAGAATGTACCCACAGATTGGGTAAGGATGAGCAGCGGCCTTAGACACAGGGTGTGGATGAGGAGAGCAGAGAAACATCACGTTCTTTTTTTTTTTAAATCACAAAGCCAAGAAGCAACACAAGAAAGGTGAGGAACACCTAGCACATTGAGGCCTGAATGGGAACAGGAACACAAGGTGGAGCATGAGAGAGTCACCAGAGAGTCACAGACACAGAAGGAGCTGAAGTCACAGAGTCACATGGACAGTTCAGACATAGTGCAGTGTAATCGGCACAAACGTGCTAACACCAAAGAAATGGGTAATGCATCTCTCTCTCTCTAAATATAGATAGATAGATAGATAGATAGATAGATAGATAGATAGATAGATAGATAGATATTAGATAGCTGGAGATAGATAGATAGATAGATAGATAGATAGATAGATAGATAGATAGATAGATAGATAGATAGATAGATGGAGGATAGATAGAGATTAGATATATAGGTAGATAGATATAGATTAAATAGATAGATATAGATATATAAGTGGATAGATAGATAGATAGATAGATAGATAGATAGATATTAGATAGATAGATAGATAGATAGATAGATAGATAGATAGATAGATAGATAGATAGATAGATAGACAGACTCTTAGATTGCCTCAAATGTTGTACCCCTCCCTCTCCAGCCTCTTCACTCTGGCCCTGGCATGGCATCCTTCTTAGATGTATCAAGTTCATATCCCTCTGCCTGATCCTTCTAACATACAGACACCACCTGACAGAGGCCAGCTGCTAAGTTTCTGGTGAGGCCTCTGATGTCCACAAGGACTTGGGGACATGTTCATTTCTGTCTGCTCTCCCCTTCCACGGTGATGCAGCATCATCCCCTCCAGTGGGTGCAGTAGCAGGGGTCATCACAACCACCCTCCCCTCCTGACTGCGGCCTAGCTACCATCTTGATCCTGTCCTTCCCAGCATCCACTATTGCATGCTCTATACCAAAGCAAGAAATATTTCTTTATAGCTTTAACCCTGTAGTGGTTAATGGTGTGACTTGATTGGACATGGAGACTGGTGGTTGGGAAAGGATACCTCTGGAGGAGTCTGCAAGGGTGTCTTCAGAGATGAAGAAGGCCCTGACCCAAGCATAAGGTGTGATCAAAAAGCTGGGGGTTGGAGCTCTAGGCCAGGGGCCTGCTGGGAAGAAGGGAGTCACTAGGGTGTGCATTGGAAGGGTGTCTCTTGGCCCTGGTCCTTTCTATGACTCCCACCCCTTTCCTGGCTACCATGAAGTGAGCAGCTCTCTTTATCCCACGTTCTCACTCTATTTATCCCACATTCTCATAGCTGTGTGATCTCCTTCATCCCAGGCCCAGAGCCGGGGATCCCAGGCCAAAGTCTCTGCCTCTGTGGCCAGAATCAACCCTTCCTTCTTGTAAAGGCCATCAAGTAGGTATCTGTCACAGTAAAAAACAGGGACGAAGATGGCCACCATTACAGGGTCCAACTTTTAGCTTTTAGAGTATACCCTTCATATGCCCTAATGGGGCCATTCTCTTTTGAATTCAGGTGACTTCATATATGAGACAATCTTATTTTGTTGCACTTCACCGACTACCTGGAAAAAGGTAAAAGTTTAATGAAAGCAGAGGTCTTGCCTTAGCTGACACATGCTCAGACCAGCAACTCAGTGTTTATGAAGTGGGACTGAATCCCGAGTTTCTCACACCCTTATCCCTGCCAGCAGGAAGAGAATGGTTTCCCAAGAGACCCTTGTTCATGAGAAATTAATAGCAGGTGATGAAAGTAAATCATTAATGAAGCCATAGCTATATTAATACGTATGTGATCCTTTTATAACAACTGATCCCCGGATTCTGTCTTCTGACCTACTGTGTATTTATCCACCTAACCACACAGAATTACAAAAATTTGTCTTCAAGGGTTAGCTCTGGAAATAGGGAAATTGTGTCCTTATCCATTTAGAGCAGGCTGGGAGAAAGAGAGGAGGGCTATGCTAGCCAAACGCTACATATCACCACCACTTTATCTCCTTGAACAAGAGTCCATGCTGCTGTCCTGGTTGTTGCCAGGATTTACATAAAGAAACTTTTAAATGAAGAAAATATGAATATTAATGCAGGGGATACTGCTTGATTACCAATGGCCCAAGGCTTCAAAGTTCATCCCTTCAGGCCTGGGGTATATTCATCCTACTAGTGAAGCTGCTTTGAATATAGAACATTCTGGAAGTGATATGTGACACTTCTAGGCCTGACCTTAACTACGGTCAGTACATCTCATCTGAGAAGGTCTTGAAATTCAGAGTCGCCATATCAAAAGTCAGCTATTCTGTTAAAAAGCACAGTGACTAGTTATGGGTCTGTGAGAGGAGAAAGGGAGGAACTGAGCCTAACTGGCCCCATTGTCATCAAGTCCCTGTATGTGATGCCACATTCATGCCAGCTTAACATCACTGGGTATCCCCAGGCAGCTGCATACTGCAGAATCTCCCACCACCCTGCTGAACCCAGAACATAAGACAGGGAGTCAACAACAAACAGCAGAAGGAACCACAGCTGTATCATCGCTGGGCATGGCAAACGATAAACCAGAGATTAATATGCACAGCTTTAGAGGAAGCAATCACATTACTGCTTAATTCTCAGTTTCAGGATAGTGGCTTGGCAATGGGCCACAGAAAGAGTATTGGGTATTAATATGGAATTCATTATGAAATTAGGTATCATTTTGTGTTAGTTTGAAGACCAGATCTGGTGAAAAACTAGTTGACACAGTTCCAAGCGCATACCTGATGACAGCGTTGGCCGCAGCATCTGCATCCGAGGCATTCACCAGCAGGACATCTGTCCCTGTTGGGGCATCTTCAGGAATTGCAGTGAAGTGCATGTTACTGGCAAAGGTGGGGACATTGTCATTGATATCATCTACGAGAACATTGATTGTCCCTGTTCCCGTCAAGGCTGGGGATCCTGGGAAGAAGCAAAAACAAAGTCTTAGTGTTTGCAGTTGGCCCCATCCATACATTTAACCATTCCTAGCTGTAGACAGACTTGTGGGAGATAAATTATAAAACATGGAAGCAAAATTTGTAAACATGAAAGACGTGTGATTTGACCTAAGGTCTGAACTGTCTCCTCCTGACTCCACAAGAACACACTGGCATGCTCCCGTTCCATTTCAGAAGTACAAACACATCAATGCAGGGAACACCCTAGAAGAGACACTGCCCATAAGGCATCTGAGATTACATTAAAATAGTGCAAACCAGACTTGGAACAGCCTGCGGTAACGGAAGAGTTCGCCGCTGATTGCACAGGTCCACAAACTACATGACTCTGACCATCACCACTACTACCCGAACACCCAACAGGACTCTTCAAGTATTAAGTATAATACTGTATAATCAATACTCATTTAAAAAAAGGAGAAAATATTCTGACTGTATTCCAGCATGATATTCATAATTTATTTTATATATCCTTTCTATTTAATATAAGCTTGAGATAAGTCCTTCTAATTTTGCTTCAGGTGTTGTCATCATTGAACCCATAATCAAAGCTCCAAGTGCTGAGTCTGTGCTGCTCAGATTCGGCAGACTCATCTTATGGAGAATGTTAGGATGCTGTGGGTTTGCCCTCATAACTGACGAGAAAGCCATCTCCTTTCGTTGCGCTTTCAAAACCATTTTTCAAATGTAAACTCTTCCAAATAAAACCAAAGGAGATGCCGTTCACAGCCAAGGCCAGACTCTCTCCTTTTCTCTTTGTGAAATTACTTGTCGCTTCTAGAGCGTGTTCCTCTGTAGGAAGCTCACATGGTCTTCATCTTTACCCCGCCATGTTCTGAGATAAAAGCCACACTTTCGGTTGCTGGTCTAAGCTTCATGGAGTAACTTTATTGCCACAGGGTAATGCTGAGGTTCGCTGCCTTCCTGTGTTATTTTCCTCCAGTCGTCTTGTGATTTGCTGATACTTATTTTTATTTTGACACAATTTAAATGTCTTTCAGATGGAAGTTTGTGGCTGCACAAGACTCAGGACCAAACAGCTGTATGGTCAGGCATGTAGGAACCACATTAAGCAGACGACAGAATCACACGACGATTCCGGTGAGCTGATGTACATACAGGAAGCTAAACTACATGTCACAGGCAGAAAGGGTGGACAGTGGAGGGAAGCAGGGCTCCACCCACACACTCATCCCACTGAGTTTGGGCTGCAAGTGGAGAACTGATGTGATAAACTGAACACATGTGCTTATGTCCTTCTAGATAAAATATTTTATATTACCCTGGGCACTTCATTTATATTAACGTGTGTTAAAATTCGTGATTACAGAAATACTACCTGTCAGAGACCAGAGCAGAAAATGAGCCCCCATTATATTCTACCTATGATCCGGTGCCATCTCTAAAACTATGCCCTGTATTATGAAGAGTTGCTCAGTGTAAATGGGAGAAGAAAGGTTGTGTTATGCAAGTCCCCCACACAAAAGTAGTTGTGGCCAAGTGGTGGTGGCACATGCCCTTAATCCCAGTACTCAGGAGGCAGAGACTGGCGGATCTGTGAGTTCAAGGCCAGCCTGGTCTGCAAGAGCTAGTTTTGGGACAGGCTCCAAAGCTACAAAGAAACCCTGTTTCAAAAAAAAAAAAGAATAAAAGAATCCAAGTAGTTGTGAAGGCACCTGAAGAAGCATCTCTAAGCATGGCATTAAACTCTCATCAACACAACCACAACGATATCTGAAACAGAATGCTTCTATTGGGTCCTTTGTTGTGTATGCAGGTTTATCCAAAGCGGATATCGTGATTACCCCTCATTCTATGAAAGGATACAACTGGCGATTCCCTTTTACATGTGAGCAAAACAGAGGTTGAAAAGCTCAAGCTTTTGCAAAGCTAAAGTCTTAGGTCCTAGAGAGGAGCAGAGTCAAGCTGGGAAACATGGGTCTGTGTCCCTGACTGGAAGTCTGCCCAGAACTCAGCCAAAGGTGGAGCCAGCAGCTGGAAGGGCCCCATGGCTTGATAATCTGTGAGAACTGCCAGTGATCTCCCCAAGCTCAGGGAACAAACTCGGGAGGTGAGAAGACAGCTCCAGCCCATGGGGCGTGTTGACTCAACTGTGTTGACTCAGGTGGAAAACTTTCACAAGTAAGGTATCAAAGCTAGAATATTTTGAGGAGCACTGTTTGTGACCAATGTCTGGACTGAATTTCTTGGATACTTAATTGTATTCAGTTTAATGACATGGAGGTCTCACTCATTTCCACAGTTCCTCTGCTTGACTTCATTAATAAGTAGTCAGCTAGAACGTATCCATGCTTCTGTGTGAACAAAAAATTCAATCAGGGTCCCCGCAGCAGCAGATGGGGCTAGGCAGGAAGGCACAACATCTTTTACTGCTCTTTTACTCTATTGGCTAAGTGGAGAATAAAAATAGAACGTACTCTAAAAGAGCAGTCAACAATTAAATGTATTCCTTGTTACTCATTGTTCTTACCCTTCAGAGTTACTTTTATTTTATGCTCATGAGTGTTGGCTCACCTGTATGTATGTGCCCTGTGTGTGTGCAAAGGTCACGGTGTCGCTGAGAAATGACCTGGAGAATGCATACTTGACCATTACATCTTTAAGCCTATCAAGATGCTGATGGTTCACAGCATGGAAACCTACCACAGTGGTGACTCACAGTCGGCACCCAGTGCAAGCAGGGTCTTCCATTGTCTACAGCTGCTGCTGCTGCCTTCTGAGTTAGTCAAGAACAGAAAGAAGGGAAACTCTGCACATTCAATGCCGCTGTCCTCATAACCCCAACTCTCTTCTTTACCAGACGGTTTTCAAAGAGACATCAAGCAGAGTCGATGATGATACTCCCGGCTTGAGAAGTGGTCCCACAGATGATTCCAAAGCTATGTGGAGCCCTGTACCAAGCCAAGGGCTCCTCTCGGAGTGATAAAAACCACTATATAACCATGTGTGTATTTCCACACTCTCA
>NC_022009.1:92093071-92125415 GCF_000317375.1 Microtus ochrogaster | reverse complement strand
GTGTATGACTATGTGCCTGCATGTTTATGATGTGTGTGTGTATCTATGTGCCACTATGCCTGTGTGTATATTACCTTTGTGAAATGTGTGTGTGTGTGTGTGTGTGTGTGTGTGTGTGTGTTCATGCACAGAGGACAGAGAGGGCATCAGATTCTCCTGAGCCAGAGTTGCAAGCATCATGAGCCTCCTGACTTGGGTGCTGGGAATGCAAATCAGGCCCCCCCCCCGGAAGAGCAGTACACCACTGAGCCAACCTCCACCCCAATACTACAGTTCCAAATTCTTACATGCTAACCCAACTCTCTGGCCCCAATATTATTATTAAAATTGTAATATCAAATCTATGATTATTTGATGTGGGCAAGTCTCATTTAAATACATATTACATGAATCAGGTGCTGTTTTTAATTTTACTGATTCTCTGAATTGTAGAGAATTAGACTTTTTTAAAAGAACAAAAATTCAGCCTACAGACAACAAAAGGGAGTTATGGATTCTTTCAACATTTTTCCCCCATTCATCAGCCCGAGGTCAAACTATGGCACCCCTACTGCTCGTGTTCACCCTCCACTGTCCCCCTCAGCAGCTTTCCCACAACTTGGAAGCTGAGTGGGGGAAAAAGAAACTTTTCCTCGTCTTTATAAAAGTCCACAATGACAGAAGCCCATGTTCCGCCTGTTTAATTTCTTTCATTTTACAAGTGGACATCAACGCTGCAGACTGACCTTACAGATGGAGGCTCAGTGAGCTGAACACCTCAGCAGCAATGTTTTATAAGGTGGGCTATACCCTAAGGCCGAGGTCAGAGAGCAAGGCTGGGGACAAAGGTCAAAAGCTGAGAGATTTCCAACTGCACATGCACAGAAGGCCTAATGGAGTCGGCATTCCAGGAAAAGTGTAGCCTCAACAACCTGATAATGGTGCTGTGAAAAAGCCAGATGCTCCCGTCTCATCTGAACTCATTTATCAGAACCAGGTGCAATCAGGGAAGAGGTGGATAGAGAGACACACCCAGCGGAGTGTGACCTAATGAAAGGGACCCAGTATACAAACCAAACAAAAGGCAAGGTCTCAGAAACTAGTAATTATGAGAGCTAGGACACTTGAATTAGAAGTTAGAACACCAATTATAATCCAAAAGTCCAGTTGCAATCAGTAATCAGAAGATAAAGGAATTTCAGAGTTCAGCTTGTAAAATTATATGTATTGTATAAAAATATGTATGTGTTTATCTATATATACATATGCACATAAACTTATACTTGTGCATACACTTCCAAGAGACTTCCTAGATTTTGACAACATGTAGCCAATGCTCAGCACACCTGGCCTCTGGTTTACATTTTCTGTTCTTGAATTTGGGAATTATTAAATTTGTGCCGTCATTATGACTGGAGGCACTGGAAGCTCAGGCACATCGAAATCAAGTTTAAGTGAGTTTAAAGGACAGTTTTCAAAAGACAATGCTTCACAAGAGGGTCCTTCGAGAACATACGTAAGTTTAATACATGAGACCGTTTCCCTGGCATCTACACTGCACACAAACTGAACTTTTGAGTAAGCCCCTCGCTGTTACACACATTCTTCCCCAGTGGGAAAGGCTGGGGAAGAAGCAGAATTTTGATCTGTCCTGTTGCTTCTCAGGGAAGCTGCTCTCCTTCCTGACAGCCATCACGCAACGTGCTGAGCTCCGTGAGCTGAGTCCTGAGATGACACGTGTGTTGGATGCCATAAAGTCTAGATGTTGCATCTGTCCCTAGAGCCTGGCTTATTCGTCTCACAGTTATCAAATCACCCCGGAAAATGGCCTGAAGTTCATGATGTCATGTTGCCACCAAAGGTTTGCAGGTTATGTTTACACTTGGATCCAGAAAGCATAGCAAATGGAATTCACGAGCCGCTTTAAATATGACCAACAACTTTGCATATTTTCGTTTTGTAAAACACTGTGTTATGACCAGTTACTCATTCTGTGAGCCTGTATTAGCAAACCAAATATATACAGGTGGCTATCACTTGACATGTGTTCATGTTTTAGAATTGTCAGTGCAAGCTGTATTCTACAGAGACAAAGAAAACAGAAAGAAATAGCAATGTTTTGCAAATGGCTACACATGCATCAGTAGCCTGTGCAGTCAAAGTAGTCAAAATCTTACTGCATGTGCGTTTTACAGGAAATATAAAAATTTATAAAATTAAACAGCATCAGTTCAAACTGATTTCCACCTGCTCTACCACTCAATGGAAACACCACCAAGATACAGACTCACCAAGTCGATCAGTCAAGCCACAATCTGCTGTGTGCTTACCTGTGAGTTTTGTTTGACATTGGCAACAGCCTTTCCTCTTCTCAGAGCCTGTGTCCCCACCTTCAAAGCTCAGAGAAGAGTGAAATGCAGGATGCTTTACTAAGTTTTAATCTTATGGCATGAAATGGGAATCTTAGGTCTGACTCAGTAATGTTTTTAAAGTTAAATTTTTGTCAATTTTAAATCTTCAGAAAATAAAATTATTTACAGAAAGAATTTTTAATATTAAAGACTAGGTGATATAAATAAAAAATTAAATATATTAATTGTTATATTTATGTTACTAATAGACATGATACAAGTCCTCATTAAAAATTAAAGAAAATGAATTTTTAAATTTTTAAATAAACATTTCAATTTATTAATTAAAATATTAATTATTAAACTCCTGGCTAAATCCAAACTTGTTTTTTAGAAATAAAAATATTATTTGGACATAAAGTGACCTCAGACTCAAATTTACAAGGAAGCTTTATGAAATTGATTTCTGATAAGTAAAGGAAACTCCACCAGGGAGAGTTGTGTCAACAAAACACAGCCTTTCTGAAATAGTAAAACCCTCCTCTGATGGGTAAGGTTGTACAAACCACCTAGCCTTTGTTACCGCAGATCCATTCGTGAGCCAATGACCTTGCGCTTCCACTAAGCAATGTGATGAACATTGTTAAATGGAAATGTCATCATGTCCTCACCAGGAAGGTGGTATAAGGTGTTTGATTCTTTGAGTTGTTCACGTGAAGTTTTGCAAACTCATGTTGTCCTCCATTAAAACACAATCCCCACCGTTTAGGAATGCAGCCCGTTCCATCTTTCAGGAAGATGATGAATGTCCTTAATTAGAAACGCTGATAGCTGCACTTGTCCCCACAGACCTATTAATTATCCCAGTCACAGACACTCTGAAGTGGAACTTTCTGGCCAAAGCTACAGTCAAACTATTGTGCTGTCTTAGTCTCCCTGTTTGGGGATCAGGGATGAGGCATTTTATTTATGTTCAGATAAACGTCATCCCCTTATTAAATTCAAAGCCACAACCTAACTGTCTACACATGTGTGCAAAGCACATCACACACGCCATGTCATGTTAGTATAATATGAACATACTAGGTACTGTATGGAAACCTTGAACGAACATTTCCTGATCTGATGTGGGTGGTAAATTGGAGACTCTAATTTACAAAAAGACTCCCACAAGAGCGCTTTTAATGATGTAGAGTCATAAAGACTTTTTAATCCCTAAGTCAGTGTTTTTATTACATAAAAATGTCAGTCCCCAAAGAAGAAACTCATAAATACTCCGTAGAAGAGAACGTGGTGGGCAAAGGTGGAAACAGTTAATCTGGGGGAGGAACTTGTCCTTGATGTCATTAGAAGTGCCCAAAGTGTGCAGCTAGGACAGACCCCACCCAAGGACATGGCTCTAATAATCAGCCGGGGGTTTGGGCTTTCATTTTGAAACCATCAAGTTTTAAAATTATACGTACCTAACTAGCTATTGTGTGAGTGTATGAGATGGTGGACAATGTCTTCTTCTTAGGAGCACCAGAGAGTGCACCTGAGTGTACACAGAGTTCACACCTACAGAGTGTCATCATTCCCCAGGAGTACCCACCGGAATACCTTCTCTGTGAAATAAGTGTTTATATCCAGCATCTACTTGACTTCTTAAACGGGGTTTCTTGTGATATTTTATATCACAAATAAAATATGTCTAAAAATAATTCTGGATACTCTGTACTAAAATATTTGTTTCATAATTTTTAAAATAATATTTTATTGACTATCTAAGGATTTCCTGCAATGTATTTCAATGATATTTACTCCTCTCCCTCAACTCCTTCCACATCCACCCCACCCCCCTTCCCACCCAACTTTGCTTTTGGCTTTGGTGTTGGCTCAGTGGTTCGTTTGTTTGTTTTATTGACACAGTCCAATTTATGGCGCCCAACGGCTCCTAGGTGTGAGGCCTGCCATGGAGTGTGACAAACTATCACACGTCAAAAAACCTAAAGACAGCCATCAATTGTCAACAGCTTCTAGTGCCTTTCATGCCCAGATCCCACTTCTAAACAGGGATTTTCCCAGGATCAAGCTTGCACCGGCGTTGTGCAAGCTGTCATGGTTGATGTGCAGCTGCCCTATAAGGTCCAGAGAACAACACAGCTTCCTTGAGGTCATCCACCACCTCTAACTCTTCTGTTTTTGCCATCTGCTATGAAAACCCCTGAGCCTAGAGAGAAAGGCTATGATATAGATGTCCCATTTAGGGTCGAGCACTGCAGTCTCTTACTCTCTGCACACCGACCAGTTAAGGGTATCTGTGCTAACTGCTAAGGAAAGCTTCTCTGGTGAGCTTTGAGCATCTCACTGATTTGAGGGTCTAGCAGGAAGTCAGGAGTTATTTTAGGACTCTGTCCATGTAGCAGAATTGTAGAAGGTAGGTTCCCTTCTAAGGCTTATAATCTGTCTAGTCACAGACTCCTGGTCAAAGTAACAATGCCAGGTATGGGTTTTGTCTCACAGAACAGGCCCTAAATCCAATCTGAAATGATGGTGACTCTCATAACATTCATGCCACTACACTCCATGGGTTGTGACTTGTCCATCCAATCATTATTGTAACTCACAAGGTTCATAGTTGGGTGACATTGGAGATTGTTTTTTTCCTCCTTCCTGCTCTACAAAGCTAGCCAGTAGAAATGAAACTTCTGGATGTGGCCCAGCTTGACTTCCTCCATGTTCTATGACCTGCATAAATGGTGACTTCAGCAACAGAATCTTATCTCAAGTCCCAGAGGGAAACCAAGAGCATTATCTGCACTAAAATCTTTTCTCTTCACATTTAACATTGCTCAGACCAATGGTCAATGTATGAGCCATGTTTTATTTATCTGGCTTCTTAACTCTCTTTACCTCTCCATCTATGCTCACATCCAGAGGATTGTATCTTCAAAATGGATACGATCATTAACTATTGCCTGAGCGGGGTTCAGAACGTACACTATCTCAGCATATTGAATATGTTTATATAAAGAAATTTGGGAGGTGGTGAAACAAAATAATAGGAACAGCCTCCCTTTGGTGGGAGAGGCATTGACCCTGCCCCTCTACTCAGACTTGACTCAAGGAGGATTTTAAGCACTTAAAACAATCAGTTTCCTCTGTGGATCCTTAGTACCCTGTCATCATCTCACACGGGGCAGCCTGAGCCTTAGGCTCACCTGCTGCATTTCCAGACAGAGATGAGTTTAAATAACCAAGACCAAGCAGACAGCCCTAGAAGCTCAGCCATGGGTTACTAAACTCTACACTTTTCCTTACAGGAGGTTTTTTTCACAAATAAGCTACTGATCAAAATGTAAAGGGACTTTAAATACACGTACGATAAACAAACATGAACGGCAGGATGGCAGATGTGACGTGTTCTGACTGAAGCCTCTGTTACTCCACTGATGGCTGACTGAATGGTGTCCCCGTCCTCCCTCACTGTTCCATGTGTGTCCTTCCAGCATCTTCGCACTCAGTGGACGAGGACACTCTTCTGCAGGGGTGTGAGACCTTTCTTGGGCCAAGGGTTACACCTGTAGCTGCTTAATCCAGCTAGAATCCCTAACCAACTCTCACATAGCAGGCTAATGTGTAATTGATAAGGAATTTCGGCATTTCCACTCATCTAATTAGGCGCCCATTTTGTTTCTGGGGATTCTGTTTGAGCACACAGAGGAACCCGACTTTCTCTCAGAAGGGTGAAATGATTGAAGAGGAACACAAGCCAAACACTCAGGTATGTTATGTCCCATATAAGCATATGATTCTAGACAGCAACCCATATTAGGATGACACTGTTAAGTGTAGGAAGAACAAGACCCTGGCTGATGGGGAAGAGAAACTTGAGTTTAGCGCCAGGGAGGTCCCATGTGAATAGCTGACATTTTGCCTAAATCAAGTAACAGAATAACCAGGAAACAAATGTTCCTTTAACATCAGTTGTAAGCCTGTGGGTCATGACCCCCGAAGACCATCAGGAGGCATAGATATACACATTAGGATTATAACAGGAGCAAACTGACAGCTTTGAAGTAGCAACAATAAAAGTATATGGCTGTGGGGTCATCGCAACATGAGGAACTGTATTAAGGGCTGCAGCATTAGGAGGGCTGAGAAGCACTGCGCCAACACAACAGAAAGTAATCAAAAGGAAACTCAGCACAGATGAGCACCCAGTTCAAACAGAGCCCAAGTGCAAAGGCCCAGAGAAGGAGAAAGGCTGTGGGCTCTCTAGTGAGCCTGGCATCAGCAGCGGGCAGTCACTCTAGTGATGCTGAGATGCAAAGAACTCAAATCCTATGCAGCGGCCAGGTTCTGTGCTCTGAGTACATGTTGTCTGGCTTCAAACTAGCAAGCTGGGGCTGGGATGCAGCTAAGTGCAAGATAATGACCTGGAATGCACTAAGCTGTGGCTTCAGTCTCCAGCACCTCATAAACTAAGCCTTATGCTGTAAGTCTGTAATTCCAGAACGAGGACTCAGAAGGCGAAAGTCACCATGGGTATTTAGCGAGTTCCAGGCCTGTCTAGGCGGTAGGAGACTCTAAAAACTGAAACTAATAACATTATTGCAAGGGATGAAAGGGTGGGAGGAAACAGTGGAAGCTGGTGCCCTGTGACATGATGACTCGGGGTGAAGGTGACAGGAAGTGTTTGGGGGAGATCACGCAGGCAGAAAGAGCCTGTGGAGTTTGTTGTGCTCTAAACCTCCAGAGGAGTTTTGGAAACCATTGGAGGATTTTTACGACAACAGTGAGGTTCAATGATCCAATTTATGATCTCGAAGGCTCGTCTGCTGCCTTTAGAATAACACAGCATGCAGGAGAAAAGGTAGCCACAGAGGGGGCTCTCATCCCTGCCTTCACATGGGCTGGGGAGTCACGGTGGAGGGGACAATCATGAGATCCACTTGGCGGTTTTAGACCTTGTTGAATCTGAGCCCACTTGTTAATAAACGTAGTCAACAGAGGAAGCTGGATGAAGAATGGTAAGAATTTTCCTTCACTACCTGTGTAACAAAGAGGTGTGGGGAGGAGTCACATTTACTGTGTGTCTACTAAGCTTGAGAAACGTCTATCAAGTATGAGGCCTGATACCAATAGCTAATAACCCAGTCTCTTACCTGTTTGTGCAATAGAAATTATGTGCCAGCATTAATATTGCAAATAAGTTACAGGCAATGTGTCCAAAGCATTGGAACTAGAATATGGAAGAAGTCTCTAATCCTAGGCTGAACACTAGGGTCTGTGTATTTAACTCCAAGGCTGGCT
Organism: Microtus ochrogaster; assembly: GCF_000317375.1. Lineage (NCBI taxonomy): Eukaryota > Metazoa > Chordata > Mammalia > Rodentia > Cricetidae > Microtus > Microtus ochrogaster. The sequence continues at coordinate 92,117,790 of NC_022009.1, read as the reverse complement.
TTTCATTTTATAAATTAGCATTCCATACTAAACTTTTAAGTATACTGTGCTGGCTTCTCTGTTTATGCTATTTATTATACCTTAGACGTCTTATGTACTGTACTGTGAGAACATGGCTGGCAAACCCTTGCAAGGGAGGTTACTTAGAAACAGGGCACGTAACCCTGTGAAGGACATTAGCTGTGTCAACATGATCTCCTCAGCCAGGAGAGTCAGGATGGCTTTCGTTCCTCCCATTTCATTGGAAGGCTTCTACTCTGCTATACCACATACTCAAGAAGACATCAAAGAAAGCAACACATAGCACAAATACCAACAATCAACACATATAAAGCAGGCAAAATGCCCATATCTGTGGGTGAAGACAAGCCAAATATCCTGTTTAATTCAGTTACAGCACGTTCAGCATTTTAATGGTATAAGAAGGCTGAGCTGGAATTTTTATTCAGCCTGTTCTGCTGCGGCTTTTCAGTGAGGCAAATTTGCTCTCTCCCAAGTTGAAAGGCCAAGCGGTGCTTTCCAGGAACACTGGACAGAGAGCTTTTCCATGCACTGCCTTGCGGACATTTGGTCAGAAAATGGGAGACAAAAGTTGGGAATTTAGAGTCCTGCCTAGCTATACATTATGGCGTCAATTCCTAGCATATGGCCACAGCCGGGCAGCTCTAGGCTGTCAGCAAGTTAGAGTTTCAAGAGAGAAAAACAGGCGATTTGCAAGATACGGAATGAAACTGTTGGGCTTTTTCTCTGATGAGCATTCTGACTTTTTTTTTCTGATCTTCGAACACACCAAATTTGACAACATGTCATCTGAGATCTCACTCCTTCGCCTCTTTCTGAATTTTTTTATGTCACCTACTGTTCTGACTGTTAAATCATAGCAACAAGTGTGCATTTCATTCCCTTGACAGAGATCTCAACCTAGAACACAGGAGTGAGCTGTGGTTTATGAGACCACCATTTTTTAATATTTCCTTGAAAGTCGGGTTACTCATCCTGCCGAATGTGTAGGGGGTTTTGCCTGAAGGCAATAACAAAAGCTTGTATTGTTTTGGGTGTCCCTAGGATTTTCCTTACCAACAATTCTAAATGAGCATTCCCATGCCTTCCACTGGGGTTTTGTTAGTCTATGACTCTTATTATCATCCTAAGTGGTATAATTTCCTTTAATTATTTAAAAAAAAAGACCTTTCCACTGCTACCAGTTAATTGTGCAACATAGATGGGGGATATATCACAGGGAGCCTCCCTTAGATGAAGAGCTACAGACAATGAACGGCTACTGAGAGAGGGAGACTCAGCCTTCTGCAAGGATCAGTCCCTGATAGCTTTTCCAATACAAGAGTGGTCAGCCCTAAACACTTACACATATGAGCAATGCTAAATGGATTCGGTGGCTTATATTCAAACATCTGTGTGGTGGTGATAATACTGAAAGAAGAGGTTGTATACTTGAGAATGAGTCGGGGGAACACAGGAGGAGTTAGAAAGGGAGAGGTTGGGCTAAATAAAATACTCAAGTATAAAATTCTCAAAAATGTAAAATTAAATAAATAAGTATATGTAGAAATTATTTGGACACAGGGTGTGGTCATCAAGGCTGTGACTGTCAATGGCTTGGAAATATTCTAGTGAACTCTTTATGTTTGCTTTGTGTTGTCCAGATAAACAACATGGCCAGAAGCAACTTAGAGGAGGAAAGGGTTTTGTTCAGCTTCTACTTTCAGATAACAGTCTGTGACTGAGGGGAGTTAGGGCAGAAACTCAACACAGGAACCTGGAGGCAGGAACTGAAGCAGAGGCCACAGAGGAATGCTGCTTCATGGCTTGCTCCTCAGAGCTTGCTCATTCTGTTTTCTTATACTGTCCAAGACCACCTGCCTAGGATCCTCTGTGTGCTGTGCCTTGCTGATGTGGGAGTGTCATATATCAATCTGTTGATTTCATTGGTTAAGCAATAAAGAAACTGCTTGGCCCTGATAGGTTAAAACATAGGTGGGAGGAGTAAACAGAACAGAATGCTGGGAGGAAGAGGAAGTGAGCTCAGAGAGGCCATGCTCCTCTCTCCCGGGCAGATGCACGCAAAGAAGCTCCGACCCAGGATGGACACGTAGGCTAGAATCTTCCCGGTAAGCGCACCTAGCAGTGCTATGCAGATGATTAGAAATGGGCTAAATTAATATGTGAGAATTAGCCTAGAAGAGGCTAGATAGAAATGGGCCAAGCAGTGTTTAAATGAATACAGTTTGTGTGTTGTTATTTCAGGGCAAAGCTAGCCAGGCGGCCGGGGTGCTGGGGACGCAGCCCCGCCACTCTGATTACTACACCTTGCCTATCATAGATCACCCCAAAGTGCACTTCTGAACCCGATTTCCCTCCCACACACCAGAATGTCCACCACCTTCCCGGTACAGCAAGTGTCATGGAGGCAGATGCCTTGAGGGGCGAGGTTCCTCCATCCAGTTTCTGTTCTTGCCACTTCCTTTCCACAAACAGTATGTATGTGTGCTAAGGAGTGTCTGGGGTTGACCACATGCTTCCGGCTTCAACAAGAGAAGATAGCTGAAACTGGAATAGTTTAGCAATGAAACCTTGGTTCTAAAACCCAACTCCCGACTAGTTTCCACTGAGCTCAGTCTCTCTTCCCCAGGGCTGATTGGTACAGCCAATTTCCATTGGATTTATGGGAGGATGCTCACACCAAGAGCCTGAGGACTGTGAAGGATGCAGAACACAGATGTCACAAACAGGTCTCAGATTAACTTGGATTAAAGTTGCATGTGGCTGACACACTGTTTTCTGTCCCTCATTCCCTGAGATTTCTAAGCTTTGAGATAATGTAACAAGGTAATTCATACACACTAAAAACAGAAGGGATAATACCAGGGAGGAGAGAAGGAGAGAGAGAGAGAGAGAGAGAGAGAGAGAGAGAGAGAGAGAGAGAGAAGGCAGGAGTGGGAAGAAGAGGGTAGCACTCACTTAAAAATGAGTGACATTGTCCTTGGAATATGTCAGTAAGTGTAATTCCCAAATCCTCCATTGGTTTTTGAGTGGGTCCATGAAACAGTACACCGACTGCATGGAACTGATCATATTCAACAGGAATTTTGGCATAACATATTAATATAAAAATTTTACAGTAAAAGGAGCCCATTTGAGTCTTTCAATATTCCATAGTGACACTCTTGTATCTATAGCACATGAAAAGCATATACATATCTTCATATGCTAATACAGGCGCTTGTGGTTATATACATGTATCATTTCAGTTATCGGAGGTCATAGCAAATCCACCTTGAGCATTCAACAAATATTTTTCTTAAATGCATCAACATAATTAAAACATTGGATACAAGGCAGTCATTCTCAGGAAAAAATTTTATACAAGTCAACCTATAATTCATTCACTATCTTTGGAAAACTCAAACTTTTAGTCAACAAATATTTAAGCAACTCTAACTCCATCAATCAAGGCATTCAGATTCTCTAGGGATGTTTAGTTGCTTCCATTTTTGTTTGAAGTGTTCTGTATTTTCACAAACACAGACTATCAAGCAAAACAAAGCAGTGTAGAGAATAACATTGCTTGCAAAACTCAGGTGTTCTGTTGCTACATGACAAACAATTTATGTCACTGCCATTTCCCAAAACTGAAGGCTAGATAGTTTTTATTAGGTTTATTCTACGGAAGTTTATCAGGGCAGAGGCTCCTGAACACTCCAGGACTCAGCAAACACACCTGGGGGTGATAATACTGAGAAACCACAGGCTGAGTGAACTAGAAATCGGGACACTTTTTCATCTCCAGAATCTTCTAGAACTATCTAGATGCTTTCACAACTGAAGTACTTGGAATTCCTCCTCACTCAGTGTGTGGGAGTAGACGGTCACACTCATAGGGGCTCAGGTAGCTGTCACAGCGAGGAACTTTTCCTGTACAGAAGCCTCCCTCTCTGGTGATTTGGGGATTCTCCCACCATTCCACACTGAAATCTCATAAGCTATATTCAGTGTATTTAGGAACTATTGCAAGCATTAGGAAATTTCAATAAATGGGATTCGGTTACAAATAAAGCTAAATCCATTTGCTACTGAGGCTCGGACTCACAACCGAGCAAACTAGTCAATACACACCTGAATCAGTAGCTGTGACAACCAGGACGAAGTGATCCCTTGCTTCCCTGTCCAGACTCTGGGTCACCAGAAGCTCTCCACTGGCCGTGAGGGCAAACGCATTGTCTTCATTTCCACCAAGCAGAACATAGGAGAGCTGGCTATTCGGTCCTTGATCATCATCTCTTGCAACCACCTACGGGGGAGAGGAGTCACATAGCTGCCGTGAATCACCTATCATGTGAAACAAATGAACCACTGCAGGATAACCCAGAGGATAACAGAGCTGCAAGGCTGTGCTTCCAAAATAGAAGACTGGAGAGCCGGCTCAGTGGTCAGGAGCACTTGCTGCTCTTACGAAGGGCCCAGGTCTGTTCCCAGCAACCACACGGCTTCTCACAGAGATCAGTAACTCTAATTTTAAGGGATCCAATGCTCTCTTCTGACCTGTTTGAGCACTAAGCATACATGTGGCACACATACAACATGCACGTACATGTGCGAGTGTTAACCATTCATACATGTAAAATAAAGTTTAAATATTTTTTAATTAAAGTTGTAAATTATAGTATGTACTATATATATATATATATATACATATACATATATATATATATATATATTCATAAAGTCAATGAGTAGGATTTGAGGAATGTTTCCCATGAATTGTACATTACGATTTTTCTTGTAAAGAAGGAAGATAAAACAATGTTTTGAACTAACTTTTCCAAATTTTGACATCATCTTAGGAGTGAATATTATTCTCATAGTAAAACACAATTTAAAAATGCTCCTCAAATGAACATATGAGGGTAAAATGAGTTTACAAAAAGGAAATTACGAAATCTCAGGTACAATGTTCATAAGCATCAGTTTTGAAGATCTTCTGCGTCTATCTCCCCCTGACAGTGAAGGATGGAGGAGGTCCTGAACACAGTCTAAGGAGAAAGCCTATTGCTTTGCTGTCAAATGACAATATAAGTTGTGTTTAAACATACTGACCTGGAGAATGGTTCTGGGCAGGGTCCCTAAATTCTCAGGGACATTCACGGAATACGGAGACAGCTCAAATACAGGGACAAAATCATTCATGTCAAGTAGAGTGATGGAGACCGTGCAAGCATCTGTTCTGGGGCTACTGCCCCGATCTGTAGCCTGAACGGTTAAAGTGTAAGCAGGGGTCGTCTCTCTGTCCAAAGACTTAGCCACGGTGATGGCCCCCGTCACTGAGTCGATCCTGAACTCCTGATGTGTGTTTCCAGCCACGATGCTGTAGCGCACCTGGCCGTTGGTGCCTTCATCACCGTCTGCTGCAGATACCTGGGTTATGTCTGTGCCGGTGAGGGTGTTCTCCTTAATCTGCACCCTGTACACAGACTGAGCAAAAACTGGGTTGTTATCGTTGATGTCCAGGACCATAACCACAACTTCTGTAGAGGAGGACAGGGGTGGCTGCCCTTTGTCTGTGGCTACCACTGTCAGGCTGTAATTGGAAACTTCCTCTCTGTCCAGCTCTCCAGTGAGACGGACCTCACCATCGATGGTCCCGATGCTGAACTTGTTACCCAAAGGATTCAGGAGAGCGTACTCAATGTAGCTGTTGGGGCCACTGTCTGGGTCTGTCGCTTGAGCCTTGAAGACAACAGTATCAATGGGGGTGTTTTCTGGAACGTACATCAACTTGGGGGAAAGAAACATGGGTGGGTTATCATTGACATCCAACAAGATGATGGAGACTTGGGCTGTGCTTGTGAACCTGGAGGCAGGAGGTTGGGGCGAGTCATGGACCTGAATGACCAGGTTGTAGAAGGACTGGCTTTCCCTGTCCAAAGCCTTGAGGGTTTTGAGGACTCCATGCTTATCCACTGCGAACTGCCCAAGGCTGTCACCTGAAGCAATGCTGTAGGATAGCTGAGCGTTGACACCTAGAAATGATAAAGGCAAAGTTAAGCTTATTGAACAGGTGATGGTTGTAGCCTAAGCCACACCAAAGGTTCTGCACGTACAAGAATGTTTCTGACGCGTTAACCACCATAAATGATTTTCTGAGTGATTCCACATGAACTCCTCAAAGTGAGTGTGAATGATTTAGCTATAGCTAAATACACTTCACAAATACTGCTGCATGCATAACTCTTTTCCTTTGAGCTTTTGATCTGAAAGACATTTACAACCTGGTGTACAAATGATCTATACGGGGTGTGTTGCTTACAGCAATGTTGAAATGCTAAATTACCAAAGTGAAGAGGAGGGAAAGGTTCCAGAGAGCAGATATCCTTCTAAACATTTCTCTGTTTCTATCACGTAACTCCCTAGGGCCCAGCACTACAACCACCACTTTCTATATCATTAGCTAAACATTCGTAACTTCGGTAATTTATTGAGGGCGACACCGGTTTTCAGAGAAGGGTAAATAAAATGTTCTGATGTTGGACATTAGTCATGGATGCTTAAAGTCTCCTTTTACATTTCTTGTCAGAACTAATAAATACTTTTTAATTCCTTCGAAGCATCTGGCCAAGCAACGTCCTTTAAGAAAATGACCCCTCTCAAGGTTTATGTACATTCAGACATTTGAAAGAGTATTCCTTAAAGGAACCGTTAGCAGTAAAGTCATAGATGAAAGACTTTGGGCAGAAGGTTCCTGCTGTAGCTGGCCCATGTTTAGATACCATTATTTTTGTTCTTGATATATAACACTTGTCCATTTTAAAACTATATACTCATTTTACAATGTTGCTGAAATGATCATAGCAAAGGAGGTGAGGAGAGAGTATCGGCCATTATGTTTTAATAACTCATTGAAAGGGAAGCTCTGGATATGCATCAAAAATAGAGAGCCATGGGATTTCTGCCTCAGAAATTGCAGTATTGTCCCTACTAGCTCTCAATGCCACCTAGGCTCTCCCATCTCATCTGAGGGAAATTCCAGATCTTCAGCACTCTGGGTCCTCCCTACCAGAAACAATGTCTACTCTTTGCCAAGAGCCTCCTAGAGCAGTTGCCTAGCTCTTGTGAAAGATTCTCCTCAGTGATGTGCAAACCTTTGAGTATCCATTTGCTTTCGCTTTTTTTTTTCTCTCTGGTTCCCTTCCAGGCAAATTACTGAAGTAAAACAATCCCTTCTCCAGTGTGGTCCTGTTACTCTGTCCCTTGACCTGAGGGTCTCTCTTTAGCATCCTTTCCACATGTGCCAAACAAGGAACCACATTTAGATGGCGAAGTCAGCACTGAGGTACCGATCTAACATTTCTTGGGTGAACTTTGATGCACAGGTCTCTGGAGACATAGACTGTACTGTGTAGCCATTCATCTGTGGGGTTTACTGCAGACTCCTTCAGATGAATGGAGCAGAGGTGATAAGCTTAGGAGCCTGAACCACAAGCAAAATACAAACAACTGAAACTCAGATGCCACACATCAACCCACCTGCAGGAAAGGAAGGATGGAAAATGCAGACCAGACAGGTCTGCTGAATGCTTTAGCATGTCTTACATCTCTCCAGGTTTGGGAAGGTTCCACCTGGTATGATGTGTGACTGAATATGTAAAGGGTGCTTTTTACATAAAGTGCATTTTTATAAGTACATTTTTAGGATTTCCTAACACAAACGCCAGAATCAAATATGGAATCCTTGTTCTTGAGATCCATAGTCACAAAAACACAGGAGTCAAAACAATACCAAAGAACCTCCATGAAAAACTTAGTTCTGTGTAGACATACAGAATGGTTCCCAGTCAAGATCAAGTCGTGGAGATTTATGAGAACCCCACAAATAAGCTGGATCAGAAGCTTTTACAGCAAGGATCTGAGAATTCTTGTCCCTAATGAGTGTTCATTCAAGTAAGTGTTAAAACTGTGGAGAGGAAACAGAGCAGGTCAGAGGCTCACAGCCTCACAGAGAGCAAAAAGGGCCCATCTATAAAGGGATGGGTTGACAGGAAGGGTCAGCCAGCAGCCAGGGAGCTAATAAATGTGAACCTTTAAGTATCACTGAGAAAAAAAGCATTTATATTTAAGTTATAATCACAAATGAATTAAGGAATGCTGTTTAAAATAACCAGATATTACTATAATCTTTAAAACCAATAGTAACTGCTCTTGCACCGGATAGTGTAAGGTGAGAATAGGTCTTATTTCAGAACAGGAATCAGAACTGGACAGTGGAAAACACCAAGCTGCACTTTAAGAAGGGCTGTTTCCCTCCGAAGAGTCTAATTCATCAAGTAACCTAGGCCTTCAAGTCTCTACTAGGAAATGCACATGACCCCAGAGGGTCTCAGAGCCACCTCAACGTTGGACCTGTCAGGAAATTTGCAAAGATCTCACCATTCCCCCTGCTCTTTGCACCAAGTGTCTGACCAGTGAGAAGGCAAATACATACTTTGTCTTGGTTTTGAGTAAAATGCCAGATTTGTATTTGGGGGCTTTTACAATCCAGCAGATAACTACACTGGTTATGGGTTGTTTTTCCAAGCATTTAAGTTTACCCTGCTGGAAGTCATGTGGTTCCAAGAATATTCTTGAGAATTTGGTTAGTGTGAGTGCCATGCTGCTGCCAAAGGTGTGTACGTGTGTCTGTGTCGTGGGGAGCTATGCATTAGTATGGATGAGTATACGTACATATTTGATTGTAGACATACAATATTGGCATTTGCTGTGTATTTTATTCCTAAGAACTGTAGATTCTTAGGTAACTACATACAATATAAGTAATGAAACACATTTTGAAACTATAAACTTAGCTGGATTATGAATGTGTGCACTCAGCCACAATCTGTAAATTTTGTCTTCTATATGTGAGGGGCTAATATTTGCTTGCCTGTGACATGGCAAAGACACACAGTACGGACAGGGTTACCACCCATCTTCACAGAGCACTTTGAACAAGGTCATCAGGGAACTAGACTACGCAGTTGGGACCTTGTTCAGTCATGCACCAAAGATAAGTGGGCGCAATCATCCCGAAAAGGTGACATTTGTGTCACTCTTTAAACACCCTCTAATGACCACGATGCCTCAGGTGTGTGGGTCCCCAGAAGGGTGAGACAACCGTAATTTGACATACTGTCATAATATTTCAAGCTATAACCTCTGTCCCATATAAAGCTTGCCAACTATATTCATAGACACATTGATATTAATAGAACTGTGGCTTGTGCCTTTTTTGAAGAGATTATGTAACTGACAGGGTTAAAGTTTAAATGCTGACTGTGTACACAGGCGACACAAATTGCTGAAGTCCTTCTCCTAGAACAATTACTTCTGTCGAAGATGGCAGTGTTCCCGTTTGGAAACTTTCGGAGCAGAGGCCAAGTGGAACCTGCTCAATTGAGTGCCCCCTAAGAGCGCTCACAGACACACAGGAAGCGCTCCCTGTGAGTGTGCTGGGTTCTTACAAACAAAGTCTCCCTTATCGCCAGCCTCTGAATCCAGAAGGAGTAGGAACTCTGTCCTTTATTTTAAGTCAAGGTCCAGGAAATGACTCTGATAAAAGCATTCAGGCTGAACAATGGCTAAAAGGGGCTCGAAACCTTCACAGTTCTAACCAGCACAATTAAACGGGGGAAACACCCTCAAAAAAAGAGGGGGGGGGATGATTTGTGACTGCAAGGGCAGGAGTCATTTTGAAACCTTTTGAAAAATTAAGTACACCAGTATCTTTTCACTGTTTTCATATTTCTTTCTATTTAATGTTTTGAGGGTAAATCAAATTTATTCCAGCAGATATATTGGGTCTCAATAGACCATAACCCACATAGGCACCAGGCAGAAAATTGTTCAGCATGGAAAGCTGACCCCAAGATCGTGGGTATGACTCTGGCAGTAAGCTGCTTGCCTCGCCAGCCTGAAGCTCTGTGTTTGATCCACAGAACTAACATAAGAGTGGCTGGCATGGTAGTACACACTTCTATGTCCCATGCTAGGCACAAAGAGACAGATGGAATCTGGGAATCCACGGCCAGACAGACAAGTCAAGTTTCAAGGCAGTGAGAGATTCTGTTTCACAAAACAAGGTGCACAGCACTTGCAGACTAACGCCAGAGGTTAAGCGCTGTCCTTCATGTTCACAAACACATTCACACATATACGCTGAACATATCCACAAGAAAACTTCACTCAAGAATGTGTCCATGATGTAGCAAACACTCCATATTCATGCTCTTGTATGGGTAGAATAAATACAAGTGATGTAAGCTTTGTAAGGACTTGACTCCAGATTCTAGCTCCCATCTCAGACAGCCCACAAATGCCTGCTGGATCCAGTGCCTCTGGGAACACTTGCACGCTTGTGCAACACCCACTTGTGTAACATTTGCACACTTGTGTAACATTTGTACACTTGTGTAACACGCACACACGCAACACTTTCCCATTGTACAACGCCCACATATGCAATACTTGCATACTTGTGCAACAACACATCCACACAAAGTAAAAGAATCTCTTTTAAAATGCTTAACTTCATGATACACTGTAAGATAAACAAGCCTTTCCAGTCAATGAAAGCACAAATCCTTGCCAAAGTATTATTAGACTTTTAATCTAATAATACATAATTTAGTTATTCACTTGAAAATATTTTTCTTTAAGACTTTTTTTTTTTGCTCTTTTTACTTTGCAATTTTACTCTTTCGAGTCCAAGCAACATATGGGCCCGGCAAGATGGCTGAACAGGGTAAGCTGTGTAGCAGGAATAGTAAAAACCCAGAGACAGATATTAGGGTTTAAACTGAAGACCAGAAAAGCAAAGCAGCCAAGTCACTGGAGAAGTCTTACCTCTCCCAAGGCCGAGTGATTGCAGCCTGAGCCCTGAGCCTCTGTGTCCTTCTGTCCTCCATTCCCCGTTAGTGCTATTCGACAAGTTCAGAACACTGCTTCCTGGGAGGACTGGTGACCCTCGCTAGTCCCCCACCCACAGTAGAAGAAGAGACCCAACTTCTGCAAGCTGTCTTCTGACCTCCACACACATGCACACCACGCCACATGCATCCACACATCCAGACACACACGAAACAAATCAATAACTGTAAAACTTAAATTTAAAAGTTTGAGTAATAAATTCACATGCACACACACACACGTCTATTTATTTATCTAACACAATCTCTGACCACTAAGTTACTGAACTGATATGCTGCTAAAACATTTAGGGCAAAAACCTACAGATACAAGTTATTAACTACATAAACTTATAATCAATCATGTGATAGTTATGAAAAATAATATTACAAATTGCTTGATTTTCTTTTAAAATCCTCCAGCTAAAACTCAAATAGCTACCTTTAGATGTATATTTATAGATTATCATTCATGAACAAATATGAATAATTAAAACAGTTAATAAGATGATATTAGCATTGGATTCATTCAGATACACCCTGTATTTTAGTGGAATTGGTAAGGACACGACAGAAACGACATACCGTCATCTGCGTCACTGACGTTAAACACAAGGACAGTGGATCCGAGAGGCAGATTTTCCATTAGGGACGTGCTGTAGGCACTCATGCTGAAGACAGGGGGATTGTCATTGACATCAAGAATGTTGAAGTAAGCTCTGATGGTGCTGAACTGTCCCCCACCATCCTCGGCACGGACCGTCAGGATGTAATACTGCTGTGTCTCATAATCCAGGGCTCGGGTCAAGTTGAAGACACCAGTCACCGGGTTCAGGAAGAACACACCATCCCCGTCATCTTCGTCCACCACATACGTGATTTCCCCGTTCACGCCAGAGTCGTCATCTGTTGCTAAAATTGCTGCCACCAGAGACCCTGCGGGAATGTCAAAGCATGCCTAAAGTTAGTGGAACAGGGGCATTGCATTATTTCTAAAAGTGTGGAACAAGGGGTATTGCGTTATTTCTAAAGGTTTAGACTGACCAAGAATGTGGTTTTACAGACAAGTATTTTAAATACATGGCTGCTGTAAGACAGGGAGTTTGGTATTCCGCTGACTTCTAGACTGACACGCCCATCTCCTTAAACCACAACTCAGGGACCATGGCAGACACACCATGAAACTCAGGCTGTAGCGATAGGGTTATCAGAGAGGTAATCCTATTTCTGACATTGTTTCCACCCATTGCTACCAAGTTTTGCATGTATCCATAAGTCAATGGATAATTATTGGAGCCCATAGCTAATGTGGGGGACTGAGATTCCAAACAACATCATGATCATGTGTGTGTCCTGGAGCTGGCAGCCTATGGAGCCAGTGGTCACTGCTATAATTAACACAGGAAACAAATGTGCTGAGAAATTCATTAAGGACTATGCATATCATCTTAGGAAGTGAAGGGGGAACTGTCAGGGAGAGGGATTACCAGGGAGTGACTTCTATCCAATTTTCTGTGTAGCCCCAGCTGTCCTTCAGGATAGGATTCTCTCATAGACCAGGATTCTCTCATAGACCAGGTTAGCCTCACATTCAAAGGCTACCCCTGCTTTTGCCTCCCTCTGCCTATGCCTGTGTCTCTGCCTTTGTCTTTGCCCCTGCTTCTGAAGTGATGGGATTAAAGGTATGTACCACCATGCCAGCTGAATTTTGATTTTTGAAGACAGGAGCACAGTGTAGCCAAGGCTGGCCTCCCAACCTTCTCCCTGCCTCACTTCCTGAGTGCTAGGTTTGCAGGCGTGAGCCATCACACCCAGCTTCACATTTATCTTCATAATTAGCATTCTGATGAACCTAACAATTATTGTTTCCATTTTACACGGGAAAAGGATGCCAGGAGAAATGAACTAAGTCTACTGGTCACGTCGCCAGCGTGGACTGGAACAACTATTGACAGCCTTTCTCACACTCTTTTTGGTTGTACCCATTTTTACAACAGAAAGAGAACGGAGCCGGCTGCTGTGAAGGCTGATGAGCTGGGCAGAGGACATTGAGAAACAGAAATGTCTGTTGTTATTAATCACATACTTACCTCGCCTCATCTGCTCTAACTTATTAGGAATTTTCTTGGGGATTACACAAAAGATGTTAGGTAAAAGGTCACAAAATGGGATGCATATATTTTGTAACCAGAGGTAAACATGTACTAAACACTACCCAATACTTAAAACAACCAGACGAGTTTATCCACACTGTTAAAGGTGGTTCCTGCAAAACGCCTCTCAGAGCATGTCACCTACCAGGAGTTGTATCTTCCAGGATGTCAAAAGAATACACGGGCCTGGAGAACTTGGGGGTGTGGTCGTTCACATCGCTGATGGTGATATTGATCCTCATGTCAGAGGACTGAAGGCCGTCATCTGCTCGAACCAGCAATGAGTACTTGGACCTGTGCTCTCTGTCCAGCCTCTTGGTGGCTATGAGATCTCCAGACTCAGGGTCAATCCGGAAGCTGTCATCAGCTCCACTGATGAGTGCATATGTAACCAGAGCATTTGCACCCTGAGGGAAAGGACCAGGCACGTGAACTGCTGGACTCAAGAGCATTTGTTTCTACTGTTTTCAGTGAGTGTGACTTTGACAGAGAAAGGCTTTGTGTGTAACACGTGACATGGCTTTGCTTGTGACAGTGTACAGTTTTAAAAGGTGGGGAAGATGAACCTAACCAAGGAGGGGAGGACTTGTGCCCTGAAAAGTCAAAATCACCAATAAAATAAAGACCAAATACTCATTTGAAGTTGTGTATTGGAATGCCCAATATTGCTACCAGGTTCAGACAGTCCACAGCAATCTACGGTGGACACAGTCTCTTTCAAAACCCTCATGATGTTTTTCTTATAGAAACAGAAAAGAACACAGAGGACTGGAGAGAAGGCTCATCAGTTAAGAGCACTGACTGCTCTTGCAGAGGACCCAGGTTCCACTCTCAGCACCCACATGGAGGCTCACAAATGTCTGTAACTCCGGTTCCAGGGGATCTGATGCTCTCTTCTGACCTCCACACACTCCTGCATGCATGTAGTGTGCATACACTCACACAAGCTCACACACATGCACATAAATAAGAATAACCAATAAACAGAAAAGAACACAATTTAAGCACCCACTTAGAAACCAAACACAAAGGCCCTAGATGAGACAAATCAATGTTGAAGAAAAAAGCTGGAATCACTACTCCTCCTGAGTTCAAACTGTATCAAAACCACAGCTCCAACGCTGTATTTCCAGACATATCCATAACAGAGCAGAGCAGAAAACTTGGAAATAAATGCACGGGATAGTCAACTGACCTTTATACAATTGGAAAGAATAAGCAATTCAGAAAATGGTGTTGGGAAAACTGATTATCACATAGCAAAAAAAGGGCAGGGGTTGTATCTCGGTGCTCAATAGCCAACATGTAGTAGGTGAGCTCCTCCACATAAGACCTAAAATTCTAAGTCTTCTAGACCAGATACAGAAGGCTCTCTTCCTGATGACAGTGCTCTTGGTGACACTGAAAACAAGGGTGACAAGACCACAAGGAGGTAAGTGAGGTGACACCAAAGTGAAGATCTTCCACACTGTGACAGAATGGGCAGTCGGGAGAGCAAGAGATGGTGGCAAACCCTACACGTGACCGCAGGTTGATTCCTGAAATAACCACAGACTGCAAAATGTTTCTGTCTTAATAAAAGATGACTAAGGACTCAGGGAACCACCTCTCCAAAGAAGTGGGGATGTGTAAAATGCAGATGTGTAAAACATGTGCAGTGTCACTGCCGTGGAGTGACTTAACTGCACAGATGTGCCACCTCAGACCTAATAGGGCAGATACATCAGAACACCTGAAGAGGCAACACATGTCAAGAAATTGGGGAAATAAGAACCTCACCCTGTGTCAGGGGGTAATGCAATGGAATAAATATGAAGGGTATAACACACACTCACACACACTCATATACACACACAAGCAGGAAAAGGGGTTCATCATTTCTGCTCCTAGTATTTATGCAAATGAACTGATATTAGTATTTCAAGAGGAAACTGATTGCCTCAGTCAAGGTTGGGAGATGAACTACTCTGTCAGTGGATGACCAGAAAGGGGGTGTGGTCTACGTGGACACACAACCCCTTTACCTCATGAGAATGTAAAGATACCACTCATGGAGGATGGGTGTCACATGATATCAGTTACATGAACCATTTGAAACAATCATACTCAAGGAACTGTAGTACAGTGTTGCTTCCCGGGGCTGGGAAGGTAATGAGGAATTGCTAGTTCCTCCTGTGCTTAGGGAGGAAAACACTGATGGAGATCTAGCTGGCATACATCCGTTTCCATCCCAAAGATTCACCAGCTAGACTCAGTTCATGTTCCTTCAGTGCTGTACTGCAATGGTAATTAAATACCAAGTGCTAAGTGGAGAGGCTTTAGATAATACAATGCCAGGAGAGTAGGGCCCTGTGGGTCACTCTGGGGGAAGATACAATGGAAAGAGGACAATGGTATTGAGTTTCATAGAATGAGCAAAATGTTTTGAGTGTAAACAAACATCCACAGAGGGGGAGAGTGGATGAGACAATTAGAAGAGCTTTGAGAGTTTTTATTTTCAACAAATGGTCTTGAAAAAAAAAATGTTAGGTTAGATTTTGGAAAATTTCAAATGTAGCACAGACTGGCTTGAATTCTAGTTGTGTTTCACCTAGAAGCATGAGTTGATAGACAGACAGGTACAGAGAGAGAGAGCTGGGGATACAGATAGGAGAATGCTGTAGACACAGCGAGATGGCCCGCAGGGGGGAAAAGCTGAAAAGACAGTGAGGGGAATGGGAGTCAAAGAGATTGGCGCTCCTTTACCCCAAAACTGGGCAAAGTGAGTTGGTGACTAAGGACAGCTTCACAGAAATGGTTATCTGGCAATCAGAGATGGTGAATGACATCTAAGATGATCATGGTAGGAGGTAGATGTCCCCAACAGGTGAGAATTTAAAGCAGAGTACACGAGGAAGAAGGGCAGGACCAAGATTGAGCATCTGCCGTTCAGGAGCAGAGTGTCATGAGCTAGGAGGGATGGACAGTGAGGAGGGGCCTGAGGGGAAGGTTAGATGCATGGCTCCCTAAGGTCAATGCAGAGGCCCAAGTAAACTAGCAAAGTTCAAATGTAAAGAGGTTGTGCAGAGTGAAAGGCTGTGCCAATCTGCCGGAGGAGGCACTGACTTCACAACAGTGTCTCATAGACACACTGCCACCCTTTGGGACTCAAGAGCTGTCAGGGTTGTAAATTCCTAGCTGTGTGCCTGTGATAGAAGGGCTAAGTGCACACTGCACAGGTTGGGGTGCCATCCTTGGGGATCCATGTCATAGGCTGATCCCTGCTCTAGCGTTTTTGTGTCTCATTGGGCCATACACTGGGCCTCTCTGCCTAGCCTTCCTTGTATGCATGATTGGAATCACGTGACTACCTGCCAAACATGGCTGTTTCAAGGGTTAAATTGGTTAACACCCATTTTCAAAATTAGAGTGACCCTGGAGAAATAGAGGATGCGGGAAAATGCTAGGCAATCATATCCTTCATTTTTTAAGGGAAGTATTTGATGTTGTGACAATCTACAGCTAGAGAGATGGGTCCCTGTCATCTAAAAAGTGGCATCTAATGTCCTGTTATAACCACTGACTGGGACACCAAGGTAATAAGTGTTGCTCTAGTTCTTGAATTTACAAACTTGTCTTCATTCAAACACAGCTCGTGCAAGCAAATTTGCCTCTTCTCATTGTTACTATCCAGACATATATTTGCTAAAATATTCAAGGAACTCTCATAAGCAAAACTGGGAAGAAAATAGAGTTCTGAGTAGAGATCAAAGCCTGACTGACTGGATTACAGAACCTAAGCCCCTGGACAGTTTTTCTGTTAGAGGTTTTGATGTTTTACTGTGTGTGTTTCTGTTTTCATGCATTTAAAGAGATCATCTTCAACAGCATGAGGCAAAAGCACCCTCATTCAGAACTTACATTCAGCGGCCCTTACGGGCTTCTTACGCTCTATTCCCAAAGCCAGTCTTAAATGTAATAAAGAGAGGGCCTCAGAATCTCCCCTAACTTAATAAGTGCTGAGCTTGACACAGTCTCTTTGTGTAGTCACCTGTATCTAAGATATTCACTGGAATTTTATGGTCAAACAGAAACATCCATAAGGCGTTTTCCACTGCTGATCTAAGCACATTCTGGACTGTTCTATTTCACAAGGAACTCCACCACACTGGTGGAGCCACGGCCACGGGATAACAGCTACCCTCCATCTGAACCATCCAAATGACACAGACTAGGATGCTAAGAGAACTGGAAGAAACGGGACCATTTTGAAATTCCATATTTAGAAAACCCTGATCTATTAAATGGCTCAGGATAGTAGACAATGGTATTCCAATGGTTCCCATCTCCCTGAGGGAAGTGAAGACCATGTCCCTAACGCCATCCTTCAAAACCAGCTGGTGCTGGTTCTCCATCAACAACTGAACTGTCTGCTGGCTAAAGTGGGAGTTCTACAAAGTCTGTTTGTTTAACAGCCCAGTCCTGTCAAGTGGAGATACACTGTCAAAGCACCGAGTGGCCAGAAGCAGGGCCAACAGGAGATACACTAACTAAAGAAAAGTGTATGGATTATAAGACAATAAGCTGATAGAAACTTCCAGAAACATCTACATGCTCAGTGCCTTGAAGATGCCCAATTCTTCTCAGGCAGTAACAGAGCAGCTTCCTGTGTCGCCACAGGGAGAAAAAACCACCTTGTATTTCATCACTGTGGCCACAGAGCAGATGAATAGAGCAAAAGGCAGCCAGGACTTCAGACAACAGGATGCATTCTATCTAAGGAGCTGTTTCCATTCCAACCAAGGGGTGAGGTGCTGAGAAGCAAAGCCCATAGACCAAGGGGTTATCAAAAAACATTAACCCATTACAAAGCATTCCAAGGCAAATATGAATCTCTGGATCCTGTAGGGACCCTGTGTGTCCATCCTGACTCTTTGACAGAGTCAAAGCAATGCTGGCTCCCCACAGAAGCTGAAATACTCCAGTACTGTGGGAAACTCCCCTTGTTAAGAAAAAGGTATTAAAGGAAGAAAGAAGCCCAAAGAGCTTCATCTTTTAAAAACAAATATAGTCCTAACGGAGGCTTCAGATTCCTGGTGGATCTGCTGATTTAATCTCTCTGACAACCAAGTTTTTCTACAACCTCCCACACAGCCCTTAGAGTCTGTGGCACCCCAGGCTTCTCCCCAAGGTTTTCCCTCTCCTGCCTTGACCATCCTACAAGTGCCCCCTGCCTATATATTCCTGCTTTACCTCTTGCACCTCCATCCTGCCTGACCCTGAACAAGTTGTTTCCTTCTACGTCTTTACACGTCTATGTAAAGCAAGCAGTCTCCATGATCACACCCGTGTGCTTACTTAAAGTATTAAATCTAAAACAACCTCTCGATAGACATAAAGCAAGGTGCATGAAAACAAATACAAATTTGGGTGTAAAAACCTAAAGACATAAGGAATCTCCCACTTGTCCTCAAATGTCACTGTGACTACACCTTCAAGAGGAGCTTGAAGGAGTTGAGAGTGAACCGCAGACACTCTGCAGTCTCAGGCACAGCAAGGGCATGAGCGGCGAATGTCATATGTACAGCATGGGACACAGGTCAATAGGCTGTGCTCTAGAAAGGGAAGTGTAAGTACGATCATCTCAAAACAGCAGTTAGCAAGGGTTCTCATAGTCCCAGGTGGACGGTTCTCAGGAGAGTCGGATGCTGATGAAAGAAATCAAACATCCGCATGCAATTTATTCACAATCCACTATAATTTGGGTAGAGCAATCCCACATCAATCATAATATCCCTCAGAGTCAGCCTTCGTACCACTAAAATATTTATTAAAATTAGCATAGCTCTTGCTTAATTTTTCTGAGGTGGCAGGAGCAGAACATTTCAAACAAATGAGCCTTTATTTCTCTTCCCAATTGCAATTACAGCCAATCAGGACTGATTATCCTACATCAACTGCTTGATATTCATATTGATATTATACTCAAATTGGAGTTCATGAAATTTCGTAAATGATGCAACTAAATATATTGTATCAGTGATGAGCTTTAAGAAAGGGAAAGATTTGCTAACCAATGTCAGATGTTGCATAGAATCAGTAGTACAGGGGTTCAGCTGGCAGCCACCACTGACCTGAGAATCAGTATTAACCTTTCTCCATGCAGAATGAAATAGTAGAGACTAACAGAAACATCAAATGTCTTCTAGAAGAAAACTATAGCTATCTAAAATTTTGTTTTATTACCTTCCCATTTACTAAATTTTGTGAAATTAATCATGATGGGCTATTATATTTCTAAATTGACTATTAGAACTACCTAATATGTTATTTATTTATTTGTTCATTTACCTTTTTCTTTCTTTCTTTTTGAAACATGATCTCACTGCTTAATCCTGGATTCTCTAGGTCGACCAGGCTGACCTCCAACCCAGAAAGATTCACCTACCTCTGCCTCCAGATTAAAGTTGTGCACCACCCAAATGCAGTCTTGTTCTGCTTACTTATTGACAATGTTAAAGAAAAATCTATAAACTATGTAATCACAGTTTTTAAAAAAAAAAATCCTAGGGCTGAGGGAGGAAAGCCTATTCTGGGTGGGGCTTGGCTGAGGGATGATGGGAAGATGTGTTGGTGTTTGGGAAAACTTTTTACTCAATATTAAAGCAGTAATTAAACCTTTAGCTCAGAAGAAAGGAGAAAACAAGCAAGGAGTTTTTATGTAGTGAAATAAATATAAATTAATTATATAACCTCCCAGGCATTTGCAGCATGACTATTGTGTGTCTACACATAAAGTATAGAGGATTAAAATCTATGTTGTGTCTAATTTAATATTTGCCAGGACTGGAGAGATAGCTAAGGGTTAAGAGCACTGACTGCTCTTTCGGAAGATGCAGGTTCAACTCCTAACACCAACATGGCAGCTCACAACTGTCTATATTTCAGTTCCAAGGGATCTGGCACCCTCACACAGACATGCACACAAAACACCAATGCACATACAACAAAAATAAAGTTTAAAAAAATTAACATTTGCCAAAAGGTATGGAATTTGTTTATTACAATAAATTGGAAAACTATTAGCTTTTCTGCATGACAGCCTTAAATAGATATTACAAATTTTTAATTTATGTGGGCATAAATAAATGCAAAATATATAAGTATTAAAAATATAGGTTTTAAGATCACTTTAAAGATTGTTATTTTTAAAATATTTGGTTTTTTTCAATTACAAATAAAGTAAAAATAGATCCTTGGTGCTTTGAAAGCAAATAGAAATAAAGATCCAATTTTGAACTCTTTAATTTTTTTAAAATGATTTGGCCAACAAATCTAAAATGCAAAGGAAAAACAACTGATCAGAAAAGAGTGTGTGTCAGTGTATATGAAGGTCAGCGGGTCACTTTGTTTCTCAGGGGGTGCCCTCTCTCTGTGTGTGTGTGTGTCTGTCTGTCTGTCTGTCTTTCTGTCTCTCTGTCTCTTTCTCTCACACACACTCATTCTCTCTGGTGTGTGTGTATGTGTGTGTGTACTTGTGTGTTGTGGACAGAATAAGTGCAGTGTCCGTGCAGATCAAATGAGTATGTTAGGGTCCCTCGAGTTGGGTTACAGGTAGTTGTGAGCCGCCCAAGATGAGTTCTGGGAGCTGAATCCATGTCTCCTACAAGAGTAGCCAGTGCTCCTGACTGCGGAGCCATCTCTGCAATCCCAAAGTCTCTCACTGAGACTGTAACCCACCAAATGGGCTAGACGGGCTGGATAGCCTGCCCCGTAGGTGCTCTTGTCTCTACATATCCAGTGCTGGATTCAGAGCTAGCGCCATTGAAACAGCTCTTTTATGAGCTTGAACTCGGGGCTTGGTGTGTGTGAAACATGCAGTTTCCCGACTAAGCACATCCCATTCCTACATCATAGTTAGAACAACAGAAGCTCTCTGGGAAAGAACGCAGAACTCGTAACCCTTATTATTGCACACTAGAGCTCCCAGCATGCACTTGAGATCCCATAAGTCACTGTAATTACAGATTCTAAAGACATGAGCTACCTCATCAGCATCCATGGCTGTCAGCTGCATAATCTTAGAACCATCTCCAATGTTCTCCTCCACGGTGAGATCCAGAGTGTCTGTTGGAAACACTGGAGGGTTGTCATTGATATCTTGAAGCGTTATTTCTACCTACAAAGAAAAAAGAAATAAAAAAATATGCATGAGGGCTTTATCCAAAATGCAGACTAGGAGTCCACGCAACTGTCCTTCCCAAAAGCAATCAAAAACGCCCCAAAAGCAAGACTCCTTGAAAGAAGGGTACAAAATATTCATAGGAACAAATAAGGACAATCAAACAGCATCTAACTTGTTGATGGTAAATGACTTTAAATGGTCCCGATGGAATTCAGACTGGAAAATGTACCCTGAGCATTGTCCCTGACGCCCTCCTAAAGGTCTTCCGAAACTAGGGACCATCTGTCTTGCAACCATGATGCCAGTTGACACTGGCGAGGTGGTAAAAACAGTTTTTGCCAGAAATGATTGCATAGTCGCAACTAAAGTCTGCGGCAAGGAAGGATATTCGCCCATTGTTTAAAGAAACACTCAAAATTTCTCCATGTAATGTCAACGCTCTATTCTGGGGACACACAAGCTACACACTGGACCGTCTTGACTCCTATTTGCAGTGACCAACCTCCCCTTCAAAAGCCACGTTCCATAGATCACAAGAATGAACAGCCTCTTTGAAACGTCTTAGTCAGAATGAGTTTACCTGCCTAAGAGACGTTTTCTGAAGTAAAGATCTACAAAGCCTGGACAGCAAATTCAGACCCTGCGTTCCTCAGCTGAGTTGGGGGTGTGAGACTCACAGGCTCTGAGAAGGGGGCAGACAGCTGCGAGGACAGTAAAGGCTGCCTTGGAGAAAGTCACAAACTCTGTCAGGGAGGAAAACTCATCCAGCCAGCTGGCAAGAACGCACTTCTCAAAGTTGGATTCTGTGAGAAGCCACTGTTCATAGCTATCCTGAGAAGACCCTTATCAGATCCAGTGACTAAAATGAGGGCTGAGAAGACAGGGGTCAAGTCGACAGTTTGGTTTTTCCTCAAGAGACACAAGAGATGGGAAGAGAGTAAAAGGTGGCAAAATGTCACTTTCTGACCCAAAATGTTGGGGAAAATCCAGACAAATTAGACAAATGAGGGGGTGAACAATTGATAAGGCAGAAAATATATTTAATTTAATACTTAATAATTGCTATGAGTCTCTCTCCACCTTTAGTGGAAGAGATTTGCTCACCAGGAAACAGTTCAGCCTCATGGGGCAAAGGCAAGAGAGGCCTGCAGTAAGCTGCATCTGCTCTGTCCACCAGAGAGGGCTCTTTACACCCTCCCATGACAGCTGTAGAGGCAACTGGGCATCTGAAGGCTTTCAAACGCCATGGGTTTACAAACAAATGAGACTGCCCCTCACCCGACTGAACCTGTAAACTTCGTTTCTCTTGGTTTTCAACCCTCATCTCAGAATCAGGTCTATGTAGGAAAGCTCCGAAACACACACACACACACACACACACACACACACACACACATAGACACACACACACATAGGCGCACACACACACATAGACACACACACACACACCACATCCATAAGCATTCTCTGGTGGCTGAAATTTTCAAGTGTTGGTCCTGACTGTGTTTGAGACAGGGTCTCTTGTTCACCTCTGCAGACTCCAGGCTAGCTAGCTCTCCTGGGGGTCACCCTGTCTCCACTTCCGATCTAGCTGTGGGGAATCCAGGACGGCAGACGTGCTACAGTGTCCCACTTTACCTCTGGGGACTAGGATTTGTGTCCTCACACCAGCACACCAGGTCCTGTACCCACTGACACATCTCCTCAGACCCCTGGAACAACTAGGGCACAATTAGCTGCCAGCGGCATATCCACAGTGGCTCTCCGTTTGTCTTTGAAGGGAAAATACAGGAAGTACTGTCAATATGCACCCTCTTCTTCCTGGAATCTAATGAACTATTTTAGCACCTGATAAACCAATAATAATTATTGTTTCATCTTTATTAAAAAAAAGACCAGAGTCATAAAGACAGAGGTCTTCAAAAAAAAATTTTTTTAAGCTTGTGATAAATTTTACTGGCTTGGAAAATGTGTGTTTGACAATTTACAAATACGAACACAATACACAGCACTCCGGTTGAGTCTGCGGTAGTTGATTTGTTCTCAGAGGACGCGTTGGTTGATTTTTGCCAAACTCTTTGGTCTGTAGCCAACCCATGTGTTAATTGTGCTTTCGAGTATATTTCGGGTATATATGTTTGATTTCTGTCTTTTATATGATGGTTCGAAACAAACCATTCCACATCTTCATCCAGACAGGAGATAAAAACAGGTGATGGTGACATAGGAATCAAGCCAGGGAGTCCAGCCCAGTTCCTCTGTGCTCGCTGAGAGAAATGACGGCACCAATGTGAAAAGGGAATTCAGAGAAATCCCCAGGGTTGGGAGATAAATTTCTCTGCCCCAAGATGTCAACAGTAGGTTTCCCAAGGGGGAGGAAGGATACCAAAGTCTCAGTTTGCACATCCATCTGTAAGCACATTTCACCTCTTCCCTTAAAGGAATAGTGCCGTGTCCTATTTTCTCCTGCAACGTTCATGGCTGACACAGACCCAGCACTCGACAGACTCCCAGATGCTGGATGATATATGTTGGAGTGAGTGAGCATATCACAGGCAAAGCAGTCCAGATTCCAGAAGAGAATAAAATTTGTGCATGTGTGAAAATGTATTTATAGTTTGGATCTATTTTTCAAATAACAGTCATCGCATTTGTTGGATACAGGCAGGTTTACACAGTAACACACTGTTCTGCACAACTTGCAGCTGACAGGCGCTGTAGTTCTGGGTCGTTACTAAGCCTGGGGCCTTCACAACCTCACACCTGGCTCTTGTGAAGGCTGCGCATGCATGTGCACAAGAGCGTGTGCAAGCAGGCAGGTGCACACACGCACACACATGCACACACACACATACAGCCTAAAACAATGTGTGGCATATGTACTAGTTTGCTTCAACTATTAAAATGTACAAGCCCATTAGCTAATTTGTGCACTTACAGCATCATTAAGCCAGTTTCAAAGTCTTTTGGAAAATTATTCACACTGTGTGTGTGGGGGGGGGGATATTTTGTGCTTCTAGGATGTGTAAAACACTGAAAGCTCAGCAAGCCATTCATCTACAAAGTGTACGAATGTTTAAGAAATCTGGAGGAGCATCATGCTCACTTCCTTTATTTTACAGAGAGTGTGAGCCAAGGCATTGAAACGTCAAGTGGTTTATCTAAGGAAAACAATGAGAGGCCACAAAGCTGGGGTCCACTGAAGTTTCCTCAACCACGTGCAAAACCTGAACTGCTGAGCTGGCTCAATGATGTGCCCAAGGCCACTGACCTCTGCCCTTGGTGTTAAGGCAGAGACCTCTCAGACAAAACAAGTCCTTATTCAAAAGTAACATGAAAACTATGTTTGAGGAAGTTAATGTATGAAAAGATACACGAAGAGATAATTTGTTAAGAAAGCAAAAGAGGGAGAAAGCAAAAAAAGAAAGAAGAGGGTAGAAGGAAGGA